>NW_027515550.1:0-76087 GCF_048772815.1 Callospermophilus lateralis
AAACGAACGCTTGAACCTAGAAGAGTGAAAATTGTGCAGCCAAGTGGGCTTAGTGAACTGATCATTACCACCAAGTATCATCAAGATTTGGTGAAAAAATGTTTGCTGAGATTTCAGCAAACGAGTAGTTTTTTGGAAGCTTGGCAACCCCTTTCAAACGAAAGTGTTCTTCGCCAGTCTCTGCATGGGGGACTTCAAGAGGAAACAATCCATAGAGATAGAACTTAGAACTACTTCATTTTGTCAAGTTTCACGGAGCTAGCACAAACCGTGTTTGATTTAGAGTTTCAAAGACATCTATCTATATAACAGAAAACAGAGTGAAACCTAAAAATTCAAACTGTTACTGGAAACGAACGCTTGAACCTAGAAGAGTAAAAATTGGGCAGCCAAGTGGGCTTAGTGAACTGATCATTACCACCAAGTATCATCAAGATTTGGTGAAAAAATGTTTGCTGAGATTACAGCAAACTAGTAGTTTTTTGGAAGCTTGGCAACACCCTTCAAATGAAAGTGTTTTTCGCCAGTCTCTGCATGGGGTACTTCAAGAGGAAACAAACCATAGAGATAGAACTTAGAACTACTTCATTTTGTCAAGTTTCACGGAGCTAGCACAAACCGTGTTTGATTTAGAGTTTCAAACACATCTCTCTATATAGCAGAAAACAGAGTGAAACCTAAAATTTCAAAGTGTTACTGGAAACGAACGCTTGAACCTAGAAGAGTGAAAATTGGGCAGCCAAGTGGGCTTAGTGAACTGATCATTACCACCAAGTATCATCAAGATTTCGTGAAAAAATGTTTGCTGAGATTTCAGCAAACGAGTAGTTTTTTGGAAGCTTGGCAACCCCTTTCAAACGAAAGTGTTCTTCGCCAGTCTCTGCATGGGGTACTTCAAGAGGAAACAAACCATAGAGATAGAACTTAGAACTACTTCATTTTGTCAAGTTTCACAGAGCTAGCACAAAACGTGTTTGATTTAGAGTTTCAAACACATCTATCTATATAGCAGAAAACAGAGTGAAATCTAAAAATTCAAACTGTTACTGGAAACGAACGCTTGAACCTAGAAGAGTAAAAATTGGGCAGCCAAGTGGGCTTAGTGAACTGATCATTACCACCAAGTATCATCAAGATTTGTTGAAAAAATGTTTGCTGAGATTTCAGCAAACGAGTAGTTTTTTGGAAGCTTGGCAACCCCTTTCAAACCAAAGTGTTCTTCGCCAGTCTCTGCATGGGGTACTTGAAGAGGAAACAAACCATAGAGATAGAACTTAGAACTACTTCATTTTGTCAAGTTTCACGGAGCTAGCACAAACCGTGTTTGATTTAGAGTTTCAAACACATCTATCTATATAGCAGAAAACAGAGTGAAACCTAAAATTTCAAAGTGTTACTGGAAACGAACGCTTGAACCTAGAAGAGTGAAAATTGTGCAGCCAAGTGGGCTTAGTGAACTGATCATTACCACCAAGTATCATCAAGATTTGGTGAAAAAATGTTTGCTGAGATTTCAGCAAACGAGTAGTTTTTTGGAAGCTTGGCAACCCCTTTCAAACGAAAGTGTTCTTCGCCAGTCTCTGCATGGGGGACTTCAAGAGGAAACAAACCATAGAGATAGAACTTAGAACTACTTCATTTTGTCAAGTTTCACGGAGCTAGCACAAACCGTGTTTGATTTAAAGTTTCAAACACATCTAAGTATATAACAGAAAACAGAGTGAAACCTAAAAATTCAAAGTGTTACTGGAAACGAACGCTTGAACCTAGAAGAGTGAAAATTGGGCAGCCAAGTGGGCTTAGTGAACTGATCATTACCACCAAGTATCATCAAGATTTGGTGAAAAATGTTTGCTGAGATTTCAGCAAACGAGAAGTTTTTTGGAAGCTTGGCAACCCCTTTCAAACGAAAGTGTTCTTCGCCAGTCTCTGCATGGGGTACTTCAAGAGGAAACAAACCATAGAGATAGAACTTAGAACTACTTCATTTTGTCAAGTTTCACGGAGCTAGCACAAACCGTGTTTGATTTAGAGTTTCAAACACATCTCTCTATATAGCAGAAAACAGAGTGAAACCTAAAATTTCAAAGTGTTACTGGAAACGAACGCTTGAACCTAGAAGAGTGAAAATTGGGCAGCCAAGTGGGCTTAGTGAACTGATCATTACCACCAAGTATCATCAAGATTTGGTGAAAAAATGTTTGCTGAGATTTCAGCAAACGAGTAGTTTTTTGGAAGCTTGGCAACCCCTTTCAAACGAAAGTGTTCTTCGCCAGTCTCTGCATGGGGTACTTCAAGAGGAAACAAACCATAGAGATAGAACTTAGAACTACTTCATTTTGTCAAGTTTCACGGAGCTAGCACAAAACGTGTTTGATTTAGAGTTTCAAACACATCTATCTATATAGCAGAAAACAGAGTGAAATCTAAAAATTCAAACTGTTACTGGAAACGAACGCTTGAACCTAGAAGAGTAAAAATTGGGCAGCCAAGTGGGCTTAGTGAACTGATCATTACCACCAAGTATCATCAAGATTTGGTGAAAAAATGTTTGCTGAGATTTCAGCAAACGAGAAGTTTTTTGGAAGCTTGGCAACCCCTTTCAAACGAAAGTGTTCTTCGCCAGTCTCTGCATGGGGTACTTCAAGAGGAAACAAACCATAGAGATAGAACTTAGAACTACTTCATTTTGTCAAGTTTCACGGAGCTAGCACAAACCGTGTTTGATTTAGAGTTTCAAACACATCTATCTATATAGCAGAAAACAGAGTGAAACCTAAAATTTCAAAGTGTTACTGGAAACGAACGCTTGAACCTAGAAGAGTGAAAATTGGGCAGCCAAGTGGGCTTAGTGAACTGATCATTACCACCAAGTATCATCAAGATTTGGTGAAAAAATATTTGCTGAGATTTCAGCAAACGAGTAGTTTTTTGCAAGCTTGGCAACCCCTTTCAAACGAAAGTGTTCTTCGCCAGTCTCTGCATGGGGTACTTCAAGAGGAAACAAACCATAGAGATAGAACTTAGAACTACTTCATTTGGTCAAGTTTCACGGAGCTAGCACAAACCGTCTTTGATTTAGAGTTTCAAAGACATCTATCTATATAGCAGAAAACACAGTGAAACCTAAAAATTCAATCTGTTACTGGAAACGAACGCTTGAACCTAGAAGAGTGAAAGTTGGGCAGCCAAGTGGGATTAGTGAACTGATCATTACCACCATGTATCATCAAGATTTGGTGAAAAAATGTTTGCTGAGATTTCAGCAAACTAGTAGTTTTTTGGAAGCTTGGCAACCCCTTTCAAACGAAAGTGTTTTTCGCCAGTCTCTGCATGGGGTACTTCAAGAGGAAACAAACCATAGAGATAGAACTTAGAACTACTTCATTTTGTCAAGTTTCAAGGAGCTAGCACAAACCGTGTTTGATTTAGAGTTTCAAACACATCTATCTATATAACAGAAAACAGAGTGAAACCTAAAAATTCAAACTGTTACTGGAAATGAACGCTTGAACCTAGAAGAGTGAAAGTTGGGCAGCCAAGTGGGATTAGTGAACTGATCATTAACACCAAGTATCATCAAGATTTGGTGAAAAAATGTTTGCTGAGATTTCAGCAAACTAGTAGTTTTTTGGAAGCTTGGCAACCCATTTCAAACGAAAGTGTTTTTCGCCAGTCTCTGCATGGGGTACTTCAAGAGGAAACAAACCATAGAGATAGAACTTAGAATTACTTCATTTTGTCAAGTTTCAAGGAGCTGGCACAAACCGTGTTTGATTTAGAGTTTGAAACACATCTATCTATATAACAGAAAACAGAGTGAAACCTAAAAATTCAAACTGTTACTGGAAACGAACGCTTGAACCTAGAAGAGTAAAAATTGGGCAGCCAAGTGGGATTAGTGAACTGATCATTACCACCAAGTATCATCAAGTTTTGGTGAAAAAATGTTTGCTGAGATTTCAGCAAACTAGTAGTATTTTGGAAGCTTGGCAACCCCTTTCAAACGAAAGTGGTCTTCGCCAGTCTCTGCATGGGGTACTTCAAGAGGAAACAAACCATAGAGATAGAACTTAGAACTACTTCATTTTGTCAAGTTTCACGGAGCTAGCACAAACCGTGTTTGATTTAGAGTTTCAAACACATCTATCTATATAACAGAAAACAGAGTGAAACCTAAAAATTCAAAGTGTTACTGGAAACGAACGCTTGAACCTAGAAGAGTGAAAATTGGGCAGCCAAGTGGGCTTAGTGAACTGATCATTACCACCAAGTATCATCAAGATTTGGTGAAAAAATGTTTGCTGAGATTTCAGCAAACGAGAAGTTTTTTGGAAGCTTGGCAACCCCTTTCAAACGAAAGTGTTCTTCGCCAGTCTCTGCATGGGGTACTTCAAGAGGAAACAAACCATAGAGATAGAACTTAGAACTACTTCATTTTGTCAAGTTTCACGGAGCTAGCACAAACCGTGTTTGATTTAGAGTTTCAAACACATCTCTCTATATAGCAGAAAACAGAGTGAAACCTAAAATTTCAAAGTGTTACTGGAAACGAACGCTTGAACCTAGAAGAGTGAAAATTGGGCAGCCAAGTGGGCTTAGTGAACTGATCATTACCACCAAGTATCATCAAGATTTGGTGAAAAAATGTTTGCTGAGATTTCAGCAAACGAGTAGTTTTTTGGAAGCTTGGCAACCCCTTTCAAACGAAAGTGTTCTTCGCCAGTCTCTGCATGGGGTACTTCAAGAGGAAACAAACCATAGAGATAGAACTTAGAACTACTTCCTTTTGTCAAGTTTCATGGAGCTAGCACAAACCGTCTTTGATTTAGAGTTTCAAAGACATCTATCTATATAGCAGAAAACAGAGTGAAACCTAAAAATTCAATCTGTTACTGGAAACGAACGCTTGAACCTAGAAGAGTGAAAGTTGGGCAGCCAAGTGGGATTAGTGAACTGATCATTACCACCAAGTATCATCAAGATTTGGTGAAAAAATGTTTGCTGAGATTTCAGCAAACTAGTAGTTTTTTGGAAGCTTGGCAACCCCTTTCAAACGAAAGTGTTTTTCGCCAGTCTCTGCATGGGGTACTTCAAGAGGAAACAAACCATAGAGATAGAACTTAGAACTACTTCATTTTGTCAAGTTTCAAGGAGCTAGCACAAACCGTGTTTGATTTAGAGTTTCAAACACATCTATCTATATAGCAGAAAACAGAGTGAAACCTAAAATTTCAAAGTGTTACTGGAAACGAACGCTTGAACCTAGAAGAGTGAAAATTGGGCAGCCAAGTGGGCTTAGTGAACTGATCATTACCACCAAGTATCATCAAGATTTGGTGAAAAAATGTTTGCTGAGATTTCAGCAAACGAGTAGTTTTTTGGAAGCTTGGCAACCCCTTTCAAACGAAAGTGTTCTTCGCCAGTCTCTGCATGGGGTACTTCAAGAGGAAACAAACCATAGGGATAGAACTTAGAACTACTTCATTTTGTCAAGTTTCACGGAGCTAGCACAAACCGTGTTTGATTTAGAGTTTCAAAGACATCTATCTATATAGCAGAAAACAGAGTGAAACCTAAAAATTCAAACTGTTACTGGAAACGAACGCTTGAACCTAGAAGAGTGAAAGTTGGGCAGCCAAGTGGGATTAGTGAACTGATCATTACCACCAAGTATCATCAAGATTTGGTGAAAAAATGTTTGCTGAGATTTCAGCAAACTAGTAGTTTTTTGGAAGCTTGGCAACCCCTTTCAAACGAAAGTGTTTTTCGCCAGTCTCTGCATGGGGTACTTCAAGAGGAAACAAACCATAGAGATAGAACTTAGAACTACTTCATTTTGTCAAGTTTCAAGGAGCTAGCACAAACCGTGTTTGATTTAGAGTTTCAAACACATCTATCTATATAACAGAAAACAGAGTGAAACCTAAAAATTCAAACTGTTACTGGAAACGAACGCTTGTACCTAGAAGAGTGAAAGTTGGGCAGCCAAGTGGGATTAGTGAACTGATCATTACCACCAAGTATCATCAAGATTTGGTGAAAAAATATTTGCTGAGATTTCAGCAAACTAGTAGTTTTTTGGAAGCTTGGCAACCCCTTTCAAACGAAAGTGTTTTTCGCCAGTCTCTGCATGGGGTACTTCAAGAGGAAACAAACCATAGAGATAGAACTTAGAACTACTTCATTTTGTCAAGTTTCAAGGAGCTAGCACAAACCGTGTTTGATTTAGAGTTTCAAACACATCTACGTATATAACAGAAAACAGAGTGAAACCTAAAAATTCAAACTGTTACTGGAAACGAACGCTTGAACCTAGAAGAGTGAAAGTTGGGCAGCCAAGTGGGATTAGTGAACTGATCATTACCACCAAGTATCATCAAGAATTGGTGAAAAAATGTTTGCTGAGTTTTCAGCAAACTAGTAGTTTTTTGGAAGCTTGGCAACCCCTTTCAAACGAAAGTGTTTTTCGCCAGTCTCTGCATGGGGTACTTCAAGAGGAAACAAACCATAGAGATAGAACTTAGAACTACTTCATTTTGTCAAGTTTCAAGGAGCTAGCACAAACCGTGTTTGATTTAGAGTTTCAAACACATCTATCTATATAACAGAAAACAGAGTGAAACATAAAAATTCAAACAGTTACTGGAAACGAAAGCTTGAACCTAGAAGAGTAAAAATTGGGCAACCAAGTGGGCTTAGTGAACTGATCATTACCACCAAGTATCATCAAGATTTGGTGAAAAAATGTTTGCTGAGATTTCAGAAAACTAGTAGTTTTTTGGAAGCTTGGCAACCCCTTTCAAACGAATGTGGTCTTCGCCAGTCTCTGCATGGGGTACTTCAAGAGGAAACAATCCATAGAGATAGAACTTAGAACTACTTCATTTTGTCAAGTTTTACGTAGCTAGCACAAACCGTGTTTGATTTAGAGTTTCAAACACATCTATCTATCTAACAGAAAACAGAGTGAAACCTAAAAATTCAAACTGTTACTGGAAACGAACGCTTGAACCTAGAAGAGTGAAAGTTGGGCAGCCAAGTGGGATTAGTGAACTGATCATTACCACCAAGTATCATCGAGATTTGGTGAAAAAATGTTTGCTGAGATTTCAGCAAACTAGTTGTTTTTTGGAAGCTTGGCAACCCCTTTCAACCGAAAGTGTTCTTCGCCAGTCTCTGCATGGGGTACTTCAAGAGGAAACAAAAAATAGAGATAGAACTTAGAACTACTACATTTTGTCAAGTTTCACGGAGCTAGCACAAACCGTGTTTGATTTAGAGTTTCAAACACATCTATCTATATAGCAGAAAACAGAGTGAAACCTAAAATTTCAAAGTGTTACTGGAAACGAACGCTTGAACCTAGAAGAGTGAAAATTGGGCAGCCAAGTGGGCTTAGTGAACTGATCATTACCACCAAGTATCATCAAGATTTGGTGAAAAAATGTTTGCTGAGATTTCAGCAAACGAGTAGTTTTTTGGAAGCTTGGCAACCCCTTTCAAACGAAAGTGTTCTTCGCCAGTCTCTGCATGGGGTACTTGAAGAGGAAACAAACCATAGAGATAGAACTTAGAACTACTTCATTTTGTCAAGTTTCACGGAGCTAGCACAAACCGTGTTTGATTTAGAGTTTCAAAGACATCTATCTATATAGCAGAAAACAGAGTGAAACCTAAAAGTTCAAACTGTTACTGGAAACGAACGCTTGAACCTAGAAGAGTGAAAGTTGGGCAGCCAAGTGGGATTAGTGAACTGATCATTACCACCAAGTATCATCAAGATTTGGTGAAAAAATGTTTGCTGAGATTTCAGCAAACTAGTAGTTTTTTGGAAGCTTGGCAACCCCTTTCAAATGAAAGTGTTTTTCGCCAGTCTCTGCATGGGGTACTTCAAGAGGAAACAAACCATAGCGATAGAACTTAGAACTACTTCATTTTGTCAAGTTTCACGGAGCTAGCACAAACCGTGTTTGATTTAGAGTTTCAAACACATCTATCTATATAGCAGAAAACAGAGTGAAACCTAAAATTTCAAAGTGTTACTGGAAACGAACGCTTGAACCAAGAAGAGTGAAAATTGGGCAGCCAAGTGGGCTTAGTGAACTGATCATTACCACCAAGTATCATCAAGATTTGTTGAAAAAATGTTTGCTGAGATTTCAGCAAACGAGTAGTTTTTTGGAAGCTTGGCAACCCCTTTCAAACGAAAGTGTTCTTCGCCAGTCTCTGCATGGGGTACTTCAAGAGGAAACAAACCATAGAGATAGAACTTAGAACTACTTCATTTTGTCAAGTTTCACGGAGCTAGCACAAACCGTGTTTGATTTAGAGTTTCAAACACATCTATCTATATAACAGAAAACAGAGTGAAACCTAAAAATTCAAACTGTTACTGGAAACGAGCGCTTGAACCTAGAAGAGTGAAAGTTGGGCAGCCAAGTGGGATTAGTGAACTGATCATTACCACCAAGTATCATCAAGATTTGGTGAAAAAATGTTTGCTGAGATTTCAGCAAACTAGTAGTTTTTTGGAAGCTTGGCAACCCCTTTCAAACGAAAGTGATTTTCGCCAGTCTCTGCATGGGGTACTTCAAGAGGAAACAAACCATAGAGATAGAACTTAGAACTACTTCATTTTGTCAAGTTTCACGGAGCTAGCACAAACCGTGTTTGATTTAGAGTTTCAAACACATCTATCTATATAGCAGAAAGCAGAGTGAAACCTAAAATTTCAAAGTGTTACTGGAAACGAACGCTTGAACCTAGAAGAGTGAAAATTGGGCAGCCAAGTGGGCTTAGTGATCCGATCATTACCACCAAGTATCATCAAGATTTGGTGAAAAAATGTTTGCTGAGATTTCAGCAAACGAGAAGTTTTTTGGAAGCTTGGCAACCCCTTTCAAACGAAAGTGTTCTTCGCCAGTCTCTGCATGGGGTACTTCAAGAGGAAACAACCATAGAGATAGAACTTAGAACTACTTCATTTTGTCAAGTTTCACGGAGCTAGCACAAACCGTGTTTGATTTAGAGTTTCAAACACATCTATCTATATAGCAGAAAACAGAGTGAAACCTAAAATTTCAAAGTGTTACTGGAAACGAACGCTTGAACCTAGAAGAGTGAAAGTTGGGCAGCCAAGTGGGATTAGTGAACTGATCATTACCACCAAGTATCATCAAGATTTGGTGAAAAAATGTTTGCTGTGATTTCAGCAAACTAGTAGTTTTTGGAAGCTTGGCAGCCTTTCAAACGAAAGTGTTCTTCGCCAGTCTCTGCATGGGGTACTTCAAGAGGAAACAAACCATAGAGATAGAACTTAGAACTACTTCATTTTGTCAAGTTTCACGGAGCTAGCACACACCGTGTTTGATTTAGAGTTTCAAACACATCTATCTATATAGCAGAAAACAGAGTGAAACCTAAAAATTCAAACTGTTACTGGAAACGAACGCTTGAACCTAGAAGAGTGAAAGTTGGACAGCAAGTGGGCTTAGTGAACTGATCATTACCACCAAGTATCATCAAGATTTGGTGAAAAATGTTTGCTGAGATTTCAGCAAACGAGTAGTTTTTTGGAAGCTTGGCAACCCCTTTCAAACGAAAGTGTTCTTCGCCAGTCTCTGCATGGGGTACTTCAAGAGGAAACAAACCATAGAGATAGAACTTAGAACTACTTCATTTTGTCAAGTTTCACGGAGCTAGCACAAACCGTGTTTGATTAGAGTTTCAAACACATCTATCTATATAGCAGAAAACAGAGTGAAACCTAAAATTTCAAACTGTTACTGGAAACGAACGCTTGAACCTAGAAGAGTGAAAATTGGGCAGCCAAGTGGGCTTAGTGAACTGATCATTACCACCAAGTATCATCAAGATTTGGTGAAAAAATGTTTGCTGAGATTTCAGCAAACGAGTAGTTTTTTCGAAGCTTGGCAACCCCTTTCAAACGAAAGTGTTCTTCGCCAGTCTCTGCATGGGGTACTTCAAGAGGAAACAAACCATAGAGATAGAACTTAGAACTACTTCATTTTGTCAAGTTTCACGGAGCTAGCACAAACCGTGTTTGATTTAGAGTTCAAACACATCTATCTATATAACAGAAAACAGAGTGAAACCTAAAAATTCAAACTGTTACTGGAAACGAACGCTTGAACCTAGAAGAGTGAAAGTTGGGCAGCCAAGTGGGCTTAGTGAACTGATCATTACCACCAAGTATCATCAAGATTTGGTGAAAAAATGTTTGCTGAGATTTCAGAAAATTGGTAGTTTTTTGGATCTTGGCAACCCCTTTCAAACGAAAGTGATTTTTCGCCAGTCTCTGCATGGGGTACTTCAAGAGGAAACAAACCATAGAGATAGAACTTAGAACTACTTCATTTTGTCAAGTTTCAAGGAGCTAGCACAAACCGTGTTTGATTTAGAGTTTCAAACACATCTGTCTATATAACAGAAAACAGAGTGAAACCTAAAAATTCAAAGTGTTACTGGAAACGAACGCTTGAACCTAGAAGAGTGAAAATTGGGCAGCGAAGTGGGCTTAGTGAACTGATCATTACCACCAAGTATCATCAAGATTTGGTGAAAAAATGTTTGCTGAGATTTCAGCAAACGAGAAGTTTTTTGGAAGCTTGGCAACCCCTTTCAAACAAAGTGTTCTTCGCCAGTCTCTGCATGGGGTACTTCAAGAGGAAACAAACCATAGAGATAGAACTTAGAACTACTTCATTTTGTCACGTTTCACGGAGCTAGCACAAACCGTGTTTGATTTAGAGTTTCAAACACATCTATCTATATAGCAGAAAACAGAGTGAAACCTTAAATTTCAAAGTGTTACTGGAAACGAACGCTTGAACCTAGACGAGGAAAATTGGGCAGCCCAAGTGGGCTTAGTGAACTGATCATTACCAACAAGTATCATCAAGATTTGGTGAAAAAATGTTTGCTGAGATTTCAGCAAACTAGTAGTTTTTTGGAAGCTTGGCAACCCCTTTCAAACTAAAGTGTTCTTCGCCAGTCTCTGCATGGGGTACTGCAAGAGGAAACAAACCATAGAGATAGAAATTAGAACTACTTCATTTTGTCAAGTTTCAAGGAGCTAGCACAAACCGTGTTTGATTTAGAGTTTCAAACACATCTATCTATATAAACAGAAAACAGAGTGAAACCTAAAAATTCAAAGTGTTACTGGAAACGAACGCTTGAACCTAGAAGAGTGAAAGTTGGGCAGCCAAGTGGGATTAGTGAACTGATCATTACCACCAAGTATCATCAAGATTGGTGAAAAAATGTTTGCTGAGATTTCAGCAAACTAGTAGTTTTTTGGAAGCTTTGCAACCCCTTTCAAACGAAAGTGTTTTGCCAGTCTGCATGGGGTACTTCAAGAGGAAACAAACCATAGAGATAGAACTTAGAACTACTTCATTTTGTCAAGTTTCACGGAGCTAGCACAAACCGTGTTTGATTTAGAGTTTCAAACACATCTATCTATATAGCAGAAAACAGAGTGAAACCTAAAATTTCAAACTGTTACTGGAAAACCAACGCTTGAACCTAGAAGAGTGAAAATTGGGCAGCCAAGTGGGCTTAGTGAACTGATCATTACCACCAAGTATCATCAAATTTGGTGAAAAAATGTTTGCTGAGATTTCAGCAAACTAGTAGTTTTTTGGAAGCTTAGGCATCCCCTTTCAAACGAAAGTGTTTTTCGCCAGTTTCTGCATGGGTACTTCAAGAGGAAACAAACCATAGAGATAGAACTTAGAACTACTTCATTTTGTCAAGTTTCAAGGAGCTAGCACAAACCGTGTTTGATTTAGAGTTTCAAACACATCTATCTATATAACAGAAAACAGAGTGAAACCTAAAAATTCAAAGTGTTACTGGAAACGAACGCTTGAACCTAGAAGAGTGAAAGTTGGGCAGCCAAGTGGGATTAGTGAACTGATCATTACCACCAAGTATCATCAAGATTGGTGAAAAAATGTTTGCTGAGATTTCAGCAAACTAGTAGTTTTTGGAAGCTTGGCAACCCCTTTCAAACGAAAGTGTTTTTCGCCAGTCTCTGCATGGGGTACTTCAAGAGGAAACAAACAATAGAGATAGAACTTAGAACTACTTCATTTTGTCAAGTTTCACGGAGCTAGCACACACCGTGTTTGATTTAGAGTTTCAAACACATCTATCTATATAGCAGAAAACAGAGTGAAACCTAAAAATTCAAACTGTTACTGGAAACGAACGCTTGAACCTAGAAGAGTGAAAGTTGGGCAGCCAAGTGGGCTTAGTGAACTGATCATTACCACCAAGTATCATCAAGATTTGGTGAAAAAATGTTTGCTGAGATTTCAGCAAACGAGTAGTTTTTTGGAAGCTTGGCAACCCCTTTCAAACGAAAGTGTTCTTCGCCAGTCTCTGCATGGGGTACTTCAAGAGGAAACAAACCATAGAGATAGAACTTACAACTACTTCATTTTGTCAAGTTTCAAGGAGCTAGCACAAACCGTGTTTGATTTAGAGTTTCAAACACATCTATCTATATAACAGAAAATAGAGTGAAACCTAAAAATTCAAAGTGTTACTGGAAACGAATGCTTGAACCTAGAAGAGTGAAAATTGGGCAGCCAAGTGGGCTTAGTGATCTGATCATTACCACCAAGTATCATAAAGATTTGGTGAAAAAATGTTTGCTGAGATTTCAGCAAACGAGAAGTTTTTTGGAAGCTTGGCAACCCGTTTCAAACGAAAGTGTTCTTCGCCAGTCTCTGCATGGGGTACTTCAAGAGGAAACAAACCATAGAGATAGAACTTAGAACTACTTCACTTTGTCAAGTTTCACGGAGCTAGCACAAACCGTGTTTGATTTAGAGTTTCAAACACATCTATCTATATAGCAGAAAACAGAGTGAAACCTAAAATTTCAAAGTGTTACTGGAAACGAACGCTTGAACTTAGAAGAGTGAAAATTGGGCAGCCAAGTGGGCTTAGTGAACTGATCATTACCACCAAGTATCATCAAGATTTGGTGAAAAAATGTTTGCTGAGATTTCAGCAAACGAGTAGTTTTTTGGAAGCTTGGCAACCCCTTTCAAACGAAAGTGTTTTTCGCCAGTCTCTGCATGGGGTACTTCAAGAGGAAACAAACCATAGAGATAGAACTTAGAACTACTTCATTTTGGCAAGTTTCACGGAGCTAGCACAAACCGTGTTTGATTTAGAGTTTCAAAGACATCTATCTATATAGCAGAAAACAGAGTGAAACCTAAAAATTCAAACTGTTACTGGAAACGAACGGTTGAACCTAGAAGAGTGAAAGTTGGGCAGCCAAGTGGGATTAGTGAACTGATCATTACCACCAAGTATCATCAAGATTTGGTGAAAAAATGTTTGCTGCGATTTCAGCAAACGAGTAGTTTTTTGGAAGCTTGGCAACCCCTTTCAAACGAACGTGTTCTTCGCCAGTCTCTGCATGGGGTACTTCAAGAGGAAACAAACCATAGAGATAGAACTTAGAACTACTTCATTTTGTCAAGTTTCACGGAGCTAGCACAAACCGTGTTTGATTTAGAGTTTCAAACACATCTATCTATATAGCAGAAAACAGAGTGAAACCTAAAATTTCAAACTGTTACTGGAAACGAACGCTTGAACCTAGAAGAGTGAAAATTGGGCAGCCAAGTGGGCTTAGTGAACTGATCATTACCACCAAGTATCATCAAGTTTTGGTGAAAAAATGTTTGCTGAGATTTCAGCAAACGAGTAGTTTTTTCGAAGCTTGGCAACCACTTTCAAACGAAAGTGTTCTTCGCCAGTCTCTGCATGGGGTACTTCAAGAGGAAATAAACCATAGAGATAGAACTTAGAACTACTTCATTTTGTCAAGTTTCACGGAGCTAGCACAAACCGTGTTTGATTTAGAGTTTCAAACACATCTATCTATATAACAGAAAACAGAGTGAAACCTAAAAATTCAAACTGTTACTGGAAACCTGGAAACGAACGCTTGAACCTATAAGAGTGAAAGTTGGGCAGCCAAGTGGGCTTAGTGAACTGATCATTACCACCAAGTATCATCAAGATTTGGTGAAAAAATGTTTGCTGAGATTTCAGAAAATTGGTAGTTTTTTGGAATCTTGGCAACCCCTTTCAAACGAAAGTGTTTTTCGCCAGTCTCTGCATGGGGTACTTCAAGAGGAAACAAACCATAGAGATAGAACTTAGAACTACTTCATTTTGTCAAGTTTCAAGGAGCTAGCACAAACCGTGTTTGATTTAGAGTTTCAAACACATCTATCTATATAACAGAAAGCAGAGTGAAACCTAAAAATTCAAAGTGTTACTGGAAACGAACGCTTGAACCTAGAAGAGTGAAAATTGGGCAGCCAAGTGGGCTTAGTGAACTGATCATTACCACCAAGTATCATCAAGATTTGGTGAAAAAATGTTTGCTGAGATTTCAGCAAACGAGAAGTTTTTTGGAAGCTTGGCAACCCCTTTCAAACGAAAGTGTTCTTCGCCAGTCTCTGCATGGGGTACTTCAAGAGGAAACAAACCATAGAGATAGAACTTAGAACTACTTCATTTTGTCACGTTTCACGGAGCTAGCACAAACCGTGTTTGATTTAGAGTTTCAAACACGTCTATCTATATAGCAGAAAACAGAGTGAAACCTAAAATTTCAAAGTGTTACTGGAAACGAACGCTTGAACCTAGACGAGTGAAAATTGGGCAGCCAAGTGGGTTTAGTGAACTGATCATTACCACCAAGTATCATCAAGTTTTGGTGAAAAAATGTTTGCTGAGACTTCAGCAAACTAGTAGTTTTTTGGAAGCTTGGCAACCCCTTTCAAACGAAAGTGTTCTTCGCCAGTCTCTGCATGGGGTACTTCAAGAGGAAACAAACCATAGAGATAGAAATTAGAACTACTTCATTTTGTCAAGTTTCACGGAGCTAGCACAAACCGTGTTTGATTTAGAGTTTCAAACACATCTATCTATATAACAGAAAACAGAGTGAAACCTAAAAATTCAAACTGTTACTGGAAACGAACGCTTGAACCTAGAAGAGTGAAAGTTGGGCAGCCAAGTGGGCTTAGTGAACTGATCATTACCACCAAGTATCATCAAGATTTGGTGAAAAAATGTTTGCTGAGATTTCAGAAAATTGGTAGTTTTTTGGAATCTTGGCAACCCCTTTCAAACGAAAGTGTTTTTCGCCAGTCTCTGCATGGGGTACTTCAAGAGGAAACAAACCATAGAGATAGAACTTAGAACTACTTCATTTTGTCAAGTTTCAAGGAGCTAGCACAAACCGTGTTTGATTTAGAGTTTCAAACACATCTATCTATATAACAGAAAGCAGAGTGAAACCTAAAAATTCAAAGTGTTACTGGAAACGAACGCTTGAACCTAGAAGAGTGAAAATTGGGCAGCCAAGTGGGCTTAGTGAACTGATCATTACCACCAAGTATCATCAAGATTTGGTGAAAAAATGTTTGCTGAGATTTCAGCAAACGAGTAGTTTTTTGGAAGCTTGGCAACCCCTTTCAAACGAAAGTGTTCTTCGCCAGTCTCTGCATGGGGTACTTCAAGAGGAAACAAACCATAGAGATAGAACTTAGAACTACTTCATTTTGTCACGTTTCACGGAGCTAGCACAAACCGTGTTTGATTTAGAGTTTCAAAGACATCTATCTATATAGCAGAAAACAGAGTGAAACCTAAAATTTCAAAGTGTTACTGGAAACGAACGCTTGAACCTAGACGAGTGAAAATTGGGCAGCCAAGTGGGTTTAGTGAACTGATCATTACCACCAAGTATCATCAAGTTTTGGTGAAAAAATGTTTGCTGAGACTTCAGCAAACTAGTAGTTTTTTGGAAGCTTGGCAACCCCTTTCAAACGAAAGTGTTCTTCGCCAGTCTCTGCATGGGGTACTTCAAGAGGAAACAAACCATAGAGATAGAAATTAGAACTACTTCATTTTGTCAAGTTTCACGGAGCTAGCACAAACCGTGTTTGATTTAGAGTTTCAAACACATCTATCTATATAACAGAAAACAGAGTGAAACCTAAAAATTCAAACTGTTACTGGAAACGAACGCTTGAACCTAGAAGAGTGAAAGTTGGGCAGCCAAGTGGGATTAGTGAACTGATCATTACCACCAAGTATCATCAAGATTTGGTGAAAAAATGTTTTCTGAGATTTCAGCAAACGAGTAGTTTTTTGGAAGCTTGGCAACCCCTTTCAAACGAAAGTGTTTTTCGCCAGTCTCTGCATGGGGTACTTCAAGAGGAAACAAACCATAGAGATAGAACTTAGAACTACTTCATTTTGTCAAGTTTCAAGGAGCTAGCACAAACCGTGTTTGATTTAGAGTTTCAAACACATCTATCTATATAACAGAAAACAGAGTGAAACCTAAAAATTCAAAGTGTTACTGGAAACGAACGCTTGAACCTTGAAGAGTGAAAGTTGGGCAGCCAAGTGGGATTAGTGAACTGATCATTACCACCAAGTATCATCAAGATTTGGTGAAAAAATGTTTGCTGAGATTTCAGCAAACTAGTAGTTTTTTGGAAGCTTTGCAACCCCTTTCAAACGAAAGTGTTTTTCGCCAGTCTGCATGGGGTACTTCAAGAGGAAACAAACCATAGAGATAGAACTTAGAACTACTTCATTTTGTCAAGTTTCACGGAGCTAGCACAAACCGTGTTTGATTTAGAGTTTCAAACACATCTATCTATATAGCAGAAAACAGAGTGAAACCTAAAATTTCAAACTGTTACTGGAAACGAGCGCTTGAACCTAGAAGAGTGAAAATTGGGCAGCCAAGTGGGCTTAGTGAACTGATCATTACCACCAAGTATCATCAAGATTTGGTGAAAAAATGTTTGCTGAGATTTCAGCAAACGAGTAATTTTTTGGAAGCTTGGCAACCCCTTTCAAACGAAAGTGTTCTTCGCCAGTCTCTGCATGGGGTACTTCAAGAGGAAACAAACCATAGAGATAGAACGTAGAACTACTTCATTTTGTCAAGTTTTACGGAGCTAGCACAAACCGTGTTTGATTTAGAGTTTCAAACACATCTATCTATATAACAGAAAACAGAGTGAAACCTAAAAATTCAAACTGTTACTGGAAACGAACGCTTGAACCTAGAAGAGTGAAAGTTGGGCAGCCAAGTGGGCTTAGTGAACTGATCATTACCACCAAGTATCATCAAGATTTGGTGAAAAAATGTTTGCTGAGATTTCAGAAAACTAGTAGTTTTTTGGAAGCTTGGCAACCCCTTTCAAACGAAAGTGTTTTCCGCCAGTCTCTGCATGGGGTACTTCAAGAAAAAACAAACCATAGAGATAGAACTTAGAACTACTTCATTTTGTCAAGTTTCAAGGAGCTAGCACAAACCGTGTTTGATTTAGAGTTTCAAACACATCTATCTATATAACAGAAAATAGAGTGAAACCTAAAAATTCAAAGTGTTACTGGAAACGAACGCTTGAACCTAGAAGAGTGAAAATTGGGCAGCCAAGTGGGCTTAGTGATCTGATCATTACCACCAAGTATCATAAAGATTTGGTGAAAAAATGTTTGCTGAGATTTCAGCAAACGAGAAGTTTTTTGGAAGCTTGGCAACCCCTTTCAAACGAAAGTGTTCTTCGCCAGTCTCTGCATGGGGTACTTCAAGAGGAAACAAACCATAGAGATAGAACTTAGAACTACTTCATTTTGTCAAGTTTCACGGAGCTAGCACAAACCGTGTTTCATTTAGAGTTTCAAACACATCTATCTATATAGCAGAAAACAGAGTGAAACCTAAAATTTCAAAGTGTTACTGGAAACGAACGCTTGAACTTAGAAGAGTGAAAATTGGGCAGCCAAGTGGGCTTAGTGAACTGATCATTACCACCAAGTATCATCAAGATTTGGTGAAAAAATGTTTGCTGAGATTTCAGCAAACGAGTAGTTTTTTGGAAGCTTGGCAACCCCTTTCAAACGAAAGTGTTTTTCGCCAGTCTCTGCATGGGGTACTTCAAGAGGAAACAAACCATAGAGATAGAACTTAGAACTACTTCATTTTGTCAAGTTTCACGGAGCTAGCACAAACCGTGTTTGATTTAGAGTTTCAAACACATCTATCTATATAGCAGAAAACAGAGTGAAACCTAAAATTTCAAACTGTTACTGGAAACGAACGCTTGAACCTAGAAGAGTGAAAATTGGGCAGCCAAGTGGGCTTAGTGAACTGATCATTACCACCAAGTATCATCAAGATTTGGTGAAAAAATGTTTGCTGAAATTTCAGCAAACGAGTATTTTTTTGGAAGCTTGGCAACCCCTTTCAAACGAAAGTGTTCTTCGCCAGTCTCTGCATGGGGTACTTCAAGAGGAAACAAACCATAGAGATAGAACTTAGAACTACTTCATTTTGTCAAGTTTCACGGAGCTAGCACAAACCGTGTTTGATTTAGAGTATCAAACACATCTATCTATATAACAGAAAACAGAGTGAAACCTAAAAATTCAAACTGTTACTGGAAACGAACGCTTGAACCTAGAAGAGTGAATGTTGGGCAGCCAAGTGGGCTTAGTGAACTGATCATTACCACCAAGTATCATCAAGATGTGGTGAAAAAATGTTTGCTGAGATTTCAGAAAATTGGTAGTTTTTTGGAAGCTTGGCAACCCCTTTCAAACGAAAGTGTTTTTCGCCAGTCTCTGCATGGGGTACTTCAAGAGGAAACAAACCATAGAGATAGAACTTAGAACTACTTCATTTTGTCAAGTTTCAAGGAGCTAGCACAAACCGTGTTTGATTTAGAGTTTCAAACACATCTATCTATATAACATAAAACAGAGTGAAACCTAAAAATTCAAAGTGTTACTGGAAACGAACGCTTGAACCTAGAAGAGTGAAAATTGGGCAGCCAAGTGGGATTAGTGAACTGATCATTACCACCAAGTATCATCAAGATTTGGTGAAAAAATGTTTGCTGAGATTTCAGCAAACGAGAAGTTTTTTGGAAGCTTGGCAACCCCTTTCAAACGAAAGTGTTCTTCGCCAGTCTCTGCATGGGGTACTTCAAGAGGAAACAAACCATAGAGATAGAACTTAGAACTACTTCATTTTGTGAAGTTTCACGGAGCTAGCACAAACCGTGTTTGATTTAGAGTTTCAAACACATCTATCTATATAGCAGAAAACAGAGTGAAACCTAAAATTTCAAAGTGTTACTGGAAACGAACGATTGAACCTAGTAGAGTGAAAATTGGGCAGCCAAGTGGGCTTAGTGAACTGATCATTACCACAAAGTATCATCAAGATTTGGTGAAAAAATGTTTGCTGAGATTTCAGCAAACGAGTAGTTTTTTGGAAGCTTGGCAACCCCTTTCAAACGAAAGTGTTTTTCGCCAGTCTCTGCATGGGGTACTTCAAGAGGAAACAAACCGTAGAGATAGAACTTAGAACTACTTCATTTTGTCAAGTTTCACGGAGCTAGCACAAACCGTGTTTGATTTAGAGTTTCAAACACATCTATCTATATAGCAGAAAACAGAGTGAAACCTAAAATTTCAAACTGTTACTGGAAACGAACGCTTGAACCTAGAAGAGTGAAAGTTGGGCAGCCAAGTGGTATTAGTGAACTGATCATTACCACCAAGTATCATCAAGATTTGGTGAAAAAATGTTTGCTGAGATTTCAGCAAACGAGTAGTTTTTTGGAAGCTTGGCAACCCCTTTCAAACGAAAGTGTTCTTCGCCAGTCTCTGCATGGGGTACTTCAAGAGGAAACAAACCATAGAGATAGAACGTAGAACTACTTCATTTTGTCAAGTTTTACGGAGCTAGCACAAACCGTGTTTGATTTAGAGTTTCAAACACATCTATCTATATAACAGAAAACAGAGTGAAACCTAAAAATTCAAACTGTTACTGGAAACGAACGCTTGAACCTAGAAGAGTGAAAGTTGGGCAGCCAAGTGGGCTTAGTGAACTGATCATTACCACCAAGTATCATCAAGATTTGGTGAAAAAATGTTTGCTGAGATTTCAGCAAACTAGTAGTTTTTTGGAAGCTCGGCAACCCCTTTCAAACGAAAGTGTTTTTCACCAGTCTCTGCATGGGGTACTTCAAGAGGAAACAAACAATAGAGATAGAACTTAGAACTACTTCATTTTGTCAAGTTTCAAGGAGCTAGCACAAACCGTGTTTGATTTAGAGTTTCAAACACATCTATCTATATAACAGAAAACAGAGTGAAACCTAAAAATTCAAAGTGTTACTGGAAACGAACGCTTGAACCTAGAAGAGTGAAAGTTGGGCAGCCAAGTGGGATTAGTGAACTGATCATTACCACCAAGTATCATCAAGATTTGGTGAAAAAATGTTTGCTGAGATTTCAGCAAACGAGTAGTTTTTTGGAAGCTTGGCAACCCCTTTCAAACGAAAGTGTTTTTCGCCAGTCTCTGCATGGGGTACTTCAAGAGGAAACAAACCGTAGAGATAGAACTTAGAACTACTTCATTTTGTCAAGTTTCACGGAGCTAGCACAAACCGTGTTTGATTTAGAGTTTCAAACACATCTATCTATATAACAGAAAACAGAGTGAAACCTAAAAATTCAAACTGTTACTGGAAACGAACGCTTGAACCTAGAAGAGTGAAAGTTGGGCAGCCAAGTGGTATTAGTGAACTGATCATTACCACCAAGTATCATCAAGATTTGGTGAAAAAATGTTTGCTGAGATTTCAGCAAACGAGTAGTTTTTTGGAAGCTTGGCAACCCCTTTCAAACGAAAGTGTTCTTCGCCAGTCTCTGCATGGGGTACTTCAAGAGGAAACAAACCATAGAGATAGAACGTAGAACTACTTCATTTTGTCAAGTTTTACGGAGCTAGCACAAACCGTGTTTGATTTAGAGTTTCAAACACATCTATCTATATAACAGAAAACAGAGTGAAACCTAAAAATTCAAACTGTTACTGGAAACGAACGCTTGAACCTAGAAGAGTGAAAGTTGGGCAGCCAAGTGGGCTTAGTGAACTGATCATTACCACCAAGTATCATCAAGATTTGGTGAAAAAATGTTTGCTGAGATTTCAGCAAACTAGTAGTTTTTTGGAAGCTCGGCAACCCCTTTCAAACGAAAGTGTTTTTCACCAGTCTCTGCATGGGGTACTTCAAGAGGAAACAAACAATAGAGATAGAACTTAGAACTACTTCATTTTGTCAAGTTTCAAGGAGCTAGCACAAACCGTGTTTGATTTAGAGTTTCAAACACATCTATCTATATAACAGAAAACAGAGTGAAACCTAAAAATTCAAAGTGTTACTGGAAACGAACGCTTGAACCTAGAAGAGTGAAAGTTGGGCAGCCAAGTGGGATTAGTGAACTGATCATTACCACCAAGTATCATCAAGATTTGGTGAAAAAATGTTTGCTGAGATTTCAGCAAACGAGTAGTTTTTTGGAAGCTTGGCAACCCCTTTCAAACGAAAGTGTTTTTCGCCAGTCTCTGCATGGGGTACTTCAAGAGGAAACAAACCATAGAGATAGAACTTAGAACTACTTCATTTTGTCAAGTTTCACGGAGCTAGCACAAACCGTGTTTGATTTAGAGTTTCAAACACATCTATCTATATAGCAGAAAACAGAGTGAAACCTAAAATTTCAAACTGTTACTGGAAACGAACGCTTGAACCTAGAAGAGTGAAAATTGGGCAGCCAAGTGGGCTTAGTGAACTGATCATTACCACCAAGTATCATCAAGATTTGGTGAAAAAATGTTTGCTGAGATTTCAGCAAACGAGTATTTTTTTGGAAGCTTGGCAACCCCTTTCAAACGAAAGTGTTCTTCGCCAGTCTCTGCATGGGGTACTTCAAGAGGAAACAAACCATAGAGATAGAACTTAGAACTACTTCATTTTGTCAAGTTTCACGGAGCTAGCACAAACCGTGTTTGATTTAGAGTATCAAACACATCTATCTATATAACAGAAAACAGAGTGAAACCTAAAAATTCAAACTGTTACTGGAAACGAACGCTTGAACCTAGAAGAGTGAATGTTGGGCAGCCAAGTGGGCTTAGTGAACTGATCATTACCACCAAGTATCATCAAGATGTGGTGAAAAAATGTTTGCTGAGATTTCAGAAAATTGGTAGTTTTTTGGAAGCTTGGCAACCCCTTTCAAACGAAAGTGTTTTTCGCCAGTCTCTGCATGGGGTACTTCAAGAGGAAACAAACCATAGAGATAGAACTTAGAACTACTTCATTTTGTCAAGTTTCAAGGAGCTAGCACAAACCGTGTTTGATTTAGAGTTTCAAACACATCTATCTATATAACATAAAACAGAGTGAAACCTAAAAATTCAAAGTGTTACTGGAAACGAACGCTTGAACCTAGAAGAGTGAAAATTGGGCAGCCAAGTGGGATTAGTGAACTGATCATTACCACCAAGTATCATCAAGATTTGGTGAAAAAATGTTTGCTGAGATTTCAGCAAACGAGAAGTTTTTTGGAAGCTTGGCAACCCCTTTCAAACGAAAGTGTTCTTCGCCAGTCTCTGCATGGGGTACTTCAAGAGGAAACAAACCATAGAGATAGAACTTAGAACTACTTCATTTTGTGAAGTTTCACGGAGCTAGCACAAACCGTGTTTGATTTAGAGTTTCAAACACATCTATCTATATAGCAGAAAACAGAGTGAAACCTAAAATTTCAAAGTGTTACTGGAAACGAACGATTGAACCTAGTAGAGTGAAAATTGGGCAGCCAAGTGGGCTTAGTGAACTGATCATTACCACAAAGTATCATCAAGATTTGGTGAAAAAATGTTTGCTGAGATTTCAGCAAACGAGTAGTTTTTTGGAAGCTCGGCAACCCCTTTCAAACGAAAGTGTTTTTCGCCAGTCTCTGCATGGGGTACTTCAAGAGGAAACAAACCGTAGAGATAGAACTTAGAACTACTTCATTTTGTCAAGTTTCACGGAGCTAGCACAAACCGTGTTTGATTTAGAGTTTCAAACACATCTATCTATATAGCAGAAAACAGAGTGAAACCTAAAATTTCAAACTGTTACTGGAAACGAACGCTTGAACCTAGAAGAGTGAAAGTTGGGCAGCCAAGTGGTATTAGTGAACTGATCATTACCACCAAGTATCATCAAGATTTGGTGAAAAAATGTTTGCTGAGATTTCAGAAAACGAGTAGTTTTTTGGAAGCTTGGCAACCCCTTTCAAACAAAAGTGTTTTTCGCCAGTCTCTGCATGGGGTACTTCAAGAGGAAACAAACCATAGAGATAGAACTTAGAACTACTTCATTTTGTCAAGTTTCACGGAGCTAGCACAAACCGTGTTTGATTTAGAGTTTCAAAGACATCTATCTATATAGCAGAAAACAGAGTGAAACCTAAAAATTCAAACTGTTACTGGAAACGAACGCTTGAACCTAGAAGAGTGAAAGTTGGGCAGCCAAGTGGGATTAGTGAACTGATCATTACCACCAAGTATCATCAAGATTTGGTGAAAAAATGTTTGCTGAGATTTCAGCAAACTAGTAGTTTTTTGGAAGCTTGGCAACCCCTTTCAAATGAAAGTGTTTTTCGCCAGTCTCTGCATGGGGTACTTCAAGAGGAAACAAACCATAGAGATAGAACTTAGAACTACTTCATTTTGTCAAGTTTCACGGAGCTAGCACAAACCGTGTTTGATTTAGAGTTTCAAACACATCTATCTTTATAACAGAAAACAGAGTGAAACCTAAAAATTCAAACTGTTACTGGAAACGAACGCTTGAACCTAGAAGAGTGAAAGTTGGGCAGCCAAGTGGGCTTAGTGAACTGATCATTACCACCAAGTATCATCAAGATTTGGTGAAAAAATGTTTGCTGAGATTTCAGAAAATTGGTAGTTTTTTGGAAGCTTGGCAACCCCTTTCAAACGAAAGTGTTTTTCGCCAGTCTCTGCATGGGGTACTTCAAGAGGAAACAAACCATAGAGATAGAACTTAGAACTACTTCATTTTGTCAAATTTCACGGAGCTAGCACAAACCGTGTTTGATTTAGAGTTTCAAACACATCTATCTATATAGCAGAAAACAGAGTGAAACCTAAAATTTCAAAGTGTTACTGGAAACGAACGCTTGAAACTAGTAGAGTGAAAATTGGGCAGCCAAGTGGGCTTAGTGAACTGATCATTACCACAAAGTATCATCAAGATTTGGTGAAAAAATGTTTGCTGAGATTTCAGCAAACGAGTAGTTTTTTGGAAGCTTGGCAACCCCTTTCAAACGAAAGTGTTTTTCGCCAGTCTCTGCATGGGGTACTTCAAGAGGAAACAAACCATAGAGATAGAACTTAGAACTATTTCATTTTGTCACGTTTCACGGAGCTAGCACAAACCGTGTTTGATTTAGAGTTTCAAACACATCTATCTATATAGCAGAAAACAGAGTGAAACCTAAAATTTCAAACTGTTACTGGAAACGAACGCTTGAACCTAGAAGAGTGAAAGTTCGGCAACCAAGTGGTATTAGTGAACTGATCATTACCACCAAGTATCATCAAGATTTGGTGAAAAAATGTTTGCTGAGATTTCAGCAAACGAGTAGTTTTTTGGAAGCTTGGCAACCCCTTTCAAACAAAAGTGTTTTTCGCCAGTCTCTGCATGGGGTACTTCAAGAGGAAACAAACCATAGAGATAGAACTTAGAACTACTTCATTTTGTCAAGTTTCTCGGAGCTAGCACAAACCGTGTTTGATTTAGAGTTTCAAACACATCTATCTATATAGCTGAAAACAGAGTGAAACCTAAAATTTCAAAGTGTTACTGGAAACGAACGCTTGAACTTAGAAGAGTGAAAATTGGGCAGCCAAGTGGGCTTAGTGAACTGATCATTACCACCAAGTATCATCAAGATTTGGTGACAAAATGTTTGCTGAGATTTCACCAAACGAGTAGTTTTTTGGAAGCTTGGCAACCCCTTTCAAACGAAAGTGTTTTTCGCCAGTCTCTGCATGGGGTACTTCAAGAGGAAACAAACCATAGAGATAGAACTTAGAACTACTTCATTTTGTCAAGTTTCACGGAGCTAGCACAAACCGTGTTTGATTTAGAGTTTCAAAGACATCTATCTATATAGCAGAAAACAGAGTGAAACCTAAAAATTCAAACTGTTACTGGAAACGAACGCTTGAACCTAAAAGAGTGAAAGTTGGGCAGCCAAGTGGGATTAGTGAACTGATCATTACCACCAAGTATCATCAAGATTTGGTGAAAAAATGTTTGCTGAGATTTCAGCAAACTAGTAGTTTTTTGGAAGCTTGGCAACCCCTTTCAAACGAAAGTGTTTTTCGCCAGTCTCTGCATGGGGTACTTCAAGAGGAAACAAACCATAGAGATAGAACTTAGAACTACTTCATTTTGTCAAGTTTCAAGGAGCTAGCACAAACCGTGTTTGATTTAGAGTTTCAAACACATCTATCTATATAACAGAAAACAGAGTGAAACCTAAAAATTCAAAGTGTTACTGGAAACGAACGCTTGAACCTAGAAGAGTGAAAGTTGGGCAGCCAAGTGGGATTAGTGAACTCATCATTACCACCAAGTATCATCAAGATTTGGTGAAAAAATGTTTGCTGAGATTTCAGCAAACTAGTAGTTTTTTGGAAGCTTGGCAACCCCTTTCAAATGAAAGTGTTTTTCGCCAGTCTCTGCATGGGGTACTTCAAGAGGAAACAAACCATAGAGATAGAACTTAGAACTACTTCATTTTGTCAAGTTTCACGGAGCTAGCACAAACCGTGTTTGATTTAGAGTTTCAAACACATCTATCTATATAGCAGAAAACAGAGTGAAACCTAAAATTTCAAACTGTTACTGGAAACGAACGCTTGAACCTAGAAGAGTGAAAATTGGGCAGCCAAGTGGGCTTAGTGAACTGATCATTACCACCAAGTATCATCAAGATTTGGTGAAAAAATGTTTGTTGAGATTTCAGCAAACGAGTAGTTTTTTGGAAGCTTGGCAACCCCTTTCAAAAGAAAGTGTTCTTCGCCAGTCTCTGCATGGGGTACTTCAAGAGGAAACAAACCATAGAGATAGAACTTAGAACTATTTCATTTTGTCACGTTTCACGGAGCTAGCACAAACCGTGTTTGATTTAGAGTTTCAAACACATCTATCTATATAGCAGAAAACAGAGTGAAACCTAAAATTTCAAACTGTTACTGGAAACGAACGCTTGAACCTAGAAGAGTGAAAGTTCGGCAACCAAGTGGTATTAGTGAACTGATCATTACCACCAAGTATCATCAAGATTTGGTGAAAAAATGTTTGCTGAGATTTCAGCAAACTAGTAGTTTTTTGGAAGCTTGGCAACCCCTTTCAAACGAAAGTGTTCTTCGCCAGTCTCTGCATGGGGTACTTCAAGAGGAAACAAACCATAGAGATAGAACTTAGAACTACTTCATTTTGTCAAGTTTCACGGAGCTAGCACAAACCGTGTTTGATTTAGAGTTTCAAAGACATCTATCTATATAGCAGAAAACAGAGTGAAACCTAAAAATTCAAACTGTTACTGGAAACGAACGCTTGAACCTAGAAGAGTGAAAGTTGGGTCGCCAAGTGGGATTAGTGAACTGATCATTACCACCAAGTATCATCAAGATTTGGTGAAAAAAGGTTTGCTGAGATTTCAGCAAACTAGTAGTTTTTTGGAAGCTCGGCAACCCCTTTCAAACGAAAGTGTTTTTCGCCAGTCTCTGCATGGGGTACTTCAAGAGGAAACAAACCATAGAGATAGAACTTAGAACTACTTCATTTTGTCAAGTTTCAAGGATCTAGCACAAACCGTGTTTGATTTAGAGTTTCAAACACATCTATCTATATAACAGAAAACAGAGTGAAACCTAAAAATTCAAAGTGTTACTGGCAACGAACGCTTGAACCTAGAAGAGTGAAAGTTGGGCAGCCAAGTGGGATTAGTGAACTGATCATTACCACCAAGTATCATCAAGATTTGGTGAAAAAATGTTTGCTGAGATTTCAGCAAACGAGTAGTTTTTTGGAAGCTTGGCAACCTCTTTCAAACGAAAGTGTTCTTCGCCAGTCTCTGCATGGGGTACTTCAAGAGGAAACAAACCATAGAGATAGAACTTAGAACTACTTCATTTTGTCAAGTTTCACGGAGCTAGCACAAACCGTGTTTGATTTAGAGTTTCAAACACATCTATCTATATAGCAGAAAACAGAGTGAAACCTAAAATTTCAAACTGTTACTGGAAACGAACGCTTGAACCTAGAAGAGTGAAAGTTGGGCAGCCAAGTGGGCTTAGTGAACTGATCATTACCACCAAGTATCATCAAGATTTGGTGAAAAAATGTTTGCTGAGATTTCAGAAAATTGGTAGTTTTTTGGAAGCTTGGCAACCCCTTTCAAACGAAAGTGTTTTTCGCCAGTCTCTGCATGGGGTACTTCAAGAGGAAACAAACCATAGAGATAGAACTTAGAACTACTTCATTTTGTCAAGTTTCACGGAGCTAGCACAAACCGTGTTTGATTTAGAGTTTCAAACACATCTATCTATATAACAGAAAACAGAGTGAAACCTAAAAATTCAAACTGTTACTGGAAACGAACGCTTGAACCTAGAAGAGTGAAAGTTGGGCAGCCAAGTGGGATTAGTGAACTGATCATTACCACCAAGTATCATCAAGATTTGGTGAAAAAATGTTTGCTGAGATTTCAGCAAACTAGGAGTTTTTTGGAAGCTTGGCAACCACTTTCAAACGAAAGAGTTTTTCGCCAGTCTCTGCATGGGGTACTTCAAGAGGAAACAAACCATAGAGATAGAACTAAGAACTACTTCATTTTGTCAAGTTTCACGGAGCTAGCACAAACCGTGTTTGATTTAGAGTTTCAAACACATCTATCTATATAGCAGAAAACAGAGTGAAACCTAAAATTTCAAACTGTTACTGGAAACGAACGCTTGAACCTAGAAGAGTGAAAATTGGGCAGCCAAGTGGGCTTAGTGAACTGATCATTACCACCAAGTATCATCAAGATTTGGTGAAAAAATGTTTGCTGAGATTTCAGCAAACGAGTAGTTTTTAGGAAGCTTGGCAACCCCTTTCAAACGAAAGTGTTCTTCGCCAGTCTCTGCATGGGGTACTTCAAGAGGAAACAAACCATAGAGATAGAACTTAGAACTACTTCATTTTGTCAAGTTTCACGGAGCTAGCACAAACCGTGTTTGATTTAGAGTTTCAAACACATCTATCTATATAGCAGAAAACAGAGTGAAACCTAAAATTTCAAACTGTTACTGGAAACGAACGCTTGAACCTAGAAGAGTGAAAATTGGGCAGCCAAGTGGGCTTAGTGAACTGATCATTACCACCAAGTATCATCAAGATTTGGTGAAAAAAAGTTTGCTGAGATTTCAGCAAACGAGAAGGTTTTTGGAAGCTTGGCAACCCCTTTCAAACGAAAGTGTTCTTCGCCAGTCTCTGCATGGGGTACTTCAAGAGGAAACAAACCATAGAGATAGAACTTAGAACTACTTCATTTTGTCAAGTTTCACGGAGCTAGCACAAACCGTGTTTGATTTAGAGTTTCAAACACATCTATCTATATAGCAGAAAACAGAGTGAAACCTAAAATTTCAAATTGTTACTGGAAACGAACGCTTGAACCTAGAAGAGTGAAAGTTGGGCAGCCAAGTGGGCTTAGTGAACTGATCATTACCACCAAGTATCATCAAGATTTGGTGAAAAAATGTTTGCTGAGATTTCAGCAAACTAGTAGTTTTTTGGAAGCTTGGCAACCCCTTTCAAACGAAAGTGTTCTTCGCCAGTCTCTGCATGGGGTACTTCAAGAGGAAACAAACCATAGAGATAGAACTTAGAACTACTTCATTTTGTCAAGTTTCACGGAGCTAGCACAAACCGTGTTTGATTTAGAGTTTCAAACACATCTATCTATATAACAGAAAACAGAGTGAAACCTAAAAATTCAAAGTGTTACTGGAAACGAATGCTTGAACCTAGAAGAGTGAAAGTTGGGCAGCCAAGTGGGCTTAGTGAACTGATCATTACCACCAAGTATCATCAAGATTTGGTGAAAAAATGTTTGCTGAGATTTCAGCAAACTAGGAGTTTTTTGGAAGCTTGGCAACCGCTTTCAAACGAAAGTGTTCTTCGCCAGTCTCTGCATGGGGTACTTCAAGAGGAAACAAACCATAGAGATAGAACTTAGAACTACTTCATTTTGTCAAGATTCACGGAGCTAGCACAAACCGTGTTTGATTTAGAGTTTCAAACACATCTATCTATATAGCAGAAAACAGAGTGAAACCTAAAATTTCAAAGTGTTACTGGAAACGAACGCTTGAACCTAGAAGAGTGAAAATTGGGCAGCCAAGTGGGCTTAGTGAACTGATCATTACCACCAAGTGTCATCAAGATTTGGTGAAAAAATGTTTGCTGAGATTTCAGCAAACTAGTAGTTTTTTGGAAGCTTGGCAACCCCTTTCAAACGAAAGTGTTTTTCGCCAGTCTCTGCATGGGGTACTTCAAGAGGAAACAAACCATAGAGATAGAACTTAGAACTACTTCATTTTGTCAAGTTTCACAGAGCTAGCACAAACCGTGTTTGATTTAGAGTTTCAAACACATCTATCTATATAGCAGAAAACAGAGTGAAACCTAAAATTTCAAACTGTTACTGGAAACGAACGCTTGAACCTAGAAGAGTGAAATTTGGGCAGCCAAGTGGTATTAGTGAACTGATCATTACCACCAAGTATCATCAAGATTTGGTGAAAAAATGTTTGCTGAGATTTCAGCAAACGAGTAGTTTTTTGGAAGCTTGGCAACCCCTTTCAAACAAAAGTGTTTTTCGCCAGTCTCTGCATGGGGTACTTCAAGAGGAAACAAACCATAGAGATAGAACTTAGAACTACTTCTTTTTGTCAAGTTTCACGGAGCTAGCACAAACCGTGTTTGATTTAGAGTTTCAAAGACATCTATCTATATAGCAGAAAACAGAGTGAAACCTAAAAATTCAAACTGTTACTGGAAACGAACGCTTGAACCTAGAAGAGTGAAAGTTGGGCAGCCAAGTGGGATTAGTGAACTGATCATTACCACCAAGTATCATCAAGATTTGGTGAAAAAATGTTTGCTGAGATTTCAGCAAACTAGTACTTTTTTGGAAGCTTGGCAATCCCTTTCAAACGAAAGTGTTCTTCGCCAGTCTCTGCATGGGGTACTTCAAGAGGAAACAAACCATAGAGATAGAACTTAGAACTACTTCATTTTGGCAAGTTTCACGGAGCTATCACAAACCGTGTTTGATTTAGAGTTTCAAAGACATCTATCTATATAGCAGAAAACAGAGTGAAACCTAAAAATTCAAACTGTTACTGGAAACGAACGCTTGAACCTAGAAGAGTGAAAGTTGGGCAGCCAAGTGGGATTAGTGAACTGATCATTACCACCAAGTATCATCAAGATTTGGTGAAAAAAGGTTTTCTGAGATTTCAGCAAACTAGTAGTTTTTTGGAAGCTCGGCAACCCCTTTCAAACGAAAGTGTTTTTCGCCAGTGTCTGCATGGTGTACTTCAAGAGGAAACAAACCATAGAGATAGAACTTAGAACTACTTCATTTTGTCAAGTTTCAAGGAGCTAGCACAAACCGTGTTTGATTTAGAGTTTCAAACACATCTATCTATATAACAGAAAACAGAGTGAAACCTAAAAATTCAAAGTGTTACTGGAAACGAACGCTTGAACCTAGAAGAGTGAAAGTTGGGCAGCCAAGTGGGATTAGTGAACTGATCATTACCACCAAGTATCATCAAGATTTGGTGAAAAAATGTTTGCTGAGATTTCAGCAAACGAGTAGTTTTTTGGAAGCTTGGCAACCCCTTTCAAACGAAAGTGTTTTTCGCCAGTCTCTGCATGGGGTACTTCAAGAGGAAACAAACCATAGAGATAGAACTTAGAACTACTTCATTTTGTCAAGTTTCACGGAGCTAGCACAAACCGTGTTTGATTTAGAGTTTCAAACACATCTATCTATATAGCAGAAAACAGAGTGAAACCTAAAATTTCAAACTGTTACTGGAAACGAACGCTTGAACCTAGAAGAGTGAAAATTGGGCAGCCAAGTGGGCTTAGTGAACTGATCATTACCACCAAGTATCATCAAGATTTGGTGAAAAAATGTTTGCTGAGATTTCAGCAAACGAGAAGTTTTTTGGAAGCTTGGCAACCCCTTTCAAACGAAAGTGTTCTTCGCCAGTCTCTGCATGGGGTACTTCAAGAGGAAACAAACCATAGAGATAGAACTTAGAACTACTTCATTTTGTCAAGTTTCACGGAGCTAGCACAAACCGTGTTTGATTTAGAGTTTCAAACACATCTATCTATATAGCAGAAAACAGAGTGAACCTTAAAATTTCAAACTGTTACTGGAAACGAACCCTTGAACCTAGAAGAGTGAAAATTGGGCAGCCAAGTGGGCTTAGTGAACTGATCATTACCACCAAGTATCATCAAGATTTGGTGAAAAAATGTTTGCTGAGATTTCAGCAAACTAGTAGTTTTTTGGAAGCTTGGCAACCCTTTCAATCGAAAGTGTTCTTCGACAGTCTCTGCATGGGGTACTTCAAGAGGAAACAAACCATAGAGATAGAACTTAGAACTACTTCATTTGGTCAAGTTTCACGGAGCTAGCAAAAAACCGTGTTTGATTTAGAGTTTCAAACATATCTATCTGTATAACAGAAAACAGAGTGAAACCTAAAAATTCAAAGTGTTACTGGAAACGAACGCTTGAACCTAGAAGAGTGAAAGTTGGGCAGCCAAGTGGGCTTAGTGAACTGATCATTACCACCAAGTATCATCAAGATTTGGTGAAAAAATGTTTGCTGAGATTTCAGCAAACTAGTAGTTTTTTGGAAGCTCGGCAACCCCTTTCAAACGAAAGTGTTTTTCGCCAGTCTCTGCATGGGGTACTTCAAGAGGAAACAAACCATAGAGATAGAACTTAGAACTACTTCATTTTGTCAAGTTTCAAGGAGCTAGCACAAACCGTGTTTGATTTAGAGTTTCAAACACATCTATCTATATAACAGAAAACAGAGTGAAACCTAAAAATTCAAAGTGTTACTGGAAACGAACGCTTGAACCTAGAAGAGTGAAAATTGGGAAGCCAAGTGGGCTTAGTGAACTGATCATTACCACCAAGTATCATCAAGATTTGGTGAAAAAATGTTTGCTGAGATTTCAGCAAACGAGAAGTTTTTTGGAAGCTTGGCAACCCCTTTCAAATGAAAGTGTTCTTCGCCAGTCTCTGCATGGGGTACTTCAAGAGGAAACAAACCATAGAGATAGAACTTAGAACTACTTCATTTTGTCAAGTTTCACGGAGCTAGCACAAACCGTGTTTGATTTAGAGTTTCAAACACATCTATCTATATAGCAGAAAACAGAGGGAAACCTAAAATTTCAAAGTGTTACGGGAAACGAACGCTTGAACCTAGAAGAGTGAAAATTGGGCAGCCAAGTGGGCTTAGTGAACTGATCATTACCACCAAGTATCATCAAGATTTGGTGAAAAAATGTTTGCTGAGATTTCAGCAAACGAGAAGTTTTTTGGAAGCTTGGCAACCCCTTTCAAACGAAAGTGTTCTTCGCCAGTCTCTGCATGGGGTACTTCAAGAGGAAACAAACCATAGAGATAGAACTTAGAACTACTTCATTTGGTCAAGTTTCACGGAGCTAGCACAAACCGTGTTCGATTTAGAGTTTCAAACACATCTATCTATATAGCAGAAAACAGAGTGAAACCTAAAAATTCAAAGTGTTACTGGAAACGAACGCTTGAACCTAGAAGAGTGAAAGTTGGGCAGCCAAGTGGGCTTAGTGAACTGATCATTACCACCAAGTATCATCAAGATTTGGTGAAAAAATGTTTGCTGAGATTTCAGCAAACTAGTAGTTTTTTGGAAGCTCGGCAACCCCTTTCAAACGAAAGTGTTTTTCGCCAGTCTCTGCATGGGGTACTTCAAGAGGAAACAAACCATAGAGATAGAACTTAGAACTACTTCATTTTGTCAAGTTTCAAGGAGCTAGCACAAACCGTGTTTGATTTAGAGTTTCAAACACATCTATCTATATAGCAGAAAACAGAGTGAAACCTAAAATTTCAAAGTGTTACTGGAAACGAACGCTTGAACCTAGAAGAGTGAAAATTGGGCAGCCAAGTGGGCTTAGTGAACTGATCATTACCACCAAGTATCATCAAGATTTGGTGAAAAAATGTTTGCTGAGATTTCAGCAAACGAGTAGTTTTTTGGAAGCTTGGCAACCCCTTTCAAACGAAAGTGTTTTTCGCCAGTCTCTGCATGGGGTACTTCAAGAGGAAACAAACCATAGAGATAGAACTTAGAACTACTTCATTTTGTCAAGTTTCACGGAGCTAGCACAAACCGTGTTTGATTTAGAGTTTCAAACACATCTATCTATATAGCAGAAAACAGAGTGAAACCTAAAATTTCAAACTGTTACTGGAAACGAACGCTTGAACCTAGAAGAGTGAAAATTGGGCAGCCAAGTGGGCTTAGTGAACTGATCATTACCACCAAGTATCATCAAGATTTGGTGAAAAAATGTTTGCTGAGATTTCAGCAAACGAGAAGTTTTTTGGAAGCTTGGCAACCCCTTTCAAACGAAAGTGTTCTTCGCCAGTCTCTGCATGGGGTACTTCAAGAGGAAACAAACCATAGAGATAGAACTTAGAACTACTTCATTTTGTCAAGTTTCACGGAGCTAGCACAAACCGTGTTTGATTTAGAGTTTCAAACACATCTATCTATATAGCAGAAAACAGAGTGAACCTTAAAATTTCAAACTGTTACTGGAAACGAACCCTTGAACCTAGAAGAGTGAAAATTGGGCAGCCAAGTGGGCTTAGTGAACTGATCATTACCACCAAGTATCATCAAGATTTGGTGAAAAAATGTTTGCTGAGATTTCAGCAAACTAGTAGTTTTTTGGAAGCTTGGCAACCCCTTTCAATCGAAAGTGTTCTTCGACAGTCTCTGCATGGGGTACTTCAAGAGGAAACAAACCATAGAGATAGAACTTAGAACTACTTCATTTGGTCAAGTTTCACGGAGCTAGCAAAAAACCGTGTTTGATTTAGAGTTTCAAACATATCTATCTGTATAACAGAAAACAGAGTGAAACCTAAAAATTCAAAGTGTTACTGGAAACGAACGCTTGAACCTAGAAGAGTGAAAGTTGGGCAGCCAAGTGGGCTTAGTGAACTGATCATTACCACCAAGTATCATCAAGATTTGGTGAAAAAATGTTTGCTGAGATTTCAGCAAACTAGTAGTTTTTTGGAAGCTCGGCAACCCCTTTCAAACGAAAGTGTTTTTCGCCAGTCTCTGCATGGGGTACTTCAAGAGGAAACAAACCATAGAGATAGAACTTAGAACTACTTCATTTTGTCAAGTTTCAAGGAGCTAGCACAAACCGTGTTTGATTTAGAGTTTCAAACACATCTATCTATATAACAGAAAACAGAGTGAAACCTAAAAATTCAAAGTGTTACTGGAAACGAACGCTTGAACCTAGAAGAGTGAAAATTGGGAAGCCAAGTGGGCTTAGTGAACTGATCATTACCACCAAGTATCATCAAGATTTGGTGAAAAAATGTTTGCTGAGATTTCAGCAAACGAGAAGTTTTTTGGAAGCTTGGCAACCCCTTTCAAATGAAAGTGTTCTTCGCCAGTCTCTGCATGGGGTACTTCAAGAGGAAACAAACCATAGAGATAGAACTTAGAACTACTTCATTTTGTCAAGTTTCACGGAGCTAGCACAAACCGTGTTTGATTTAGAGTTTCAAACACATCTATCTATATAGCAGAAAACAGAGGGAAACCTAAAATTTCAAAGTGTTACGGGAAACGAACGCTTGAACCTAGAAGAGTGAAAATTGGGCAGCCAAGTGGGCTTAGTGAACTGATCATTACCACCAAGTATCATCAAGATTTGGTGAAAAAATGTTTGCTGAGATTTCAGCAAACGAGAAGTTTTTTGGAAGCTTGGCAACCCCTTTCAAACGAAAGTGTTCTTCGCCAGTCTCTGCATGGGGTACTTCAAGAGGAAACAAACCATAGAGATAGAACTTAGAACTACTTCATTTGGTCAAGTTTCACGGAGCTAGCACAAACCGTGTTCGATTTAGAGTTTCAAACACATCTATCTATATAGCAGAAAACAGAGTGAAACCTAAAAATTCAAAGTGTTACTGGAAACGAACGCTTGAACCTAGAAGAGTGAAAGTTGGGCAGCCAAGTGGGCTTAGTGAACTGATCATTACCACCAAGTATCATCAAGATTTGGTGAAAAAATGTTTGCTGAGATTTCAGCAAACTAGTAGTTTTTTGGAAGCTCGGCAACCCCTTTCAAACGAAAGTGTTTTTCGCCAGTCTCTGCATGGGGTACTTCAAGAGGAAACAAACCATAGAGATAGAACTTAGAACTACTTCATTTTGTCAAGTTTCAAGGAGCTAGCACAAACCGTGTTTGATTTAGAGTTTCAAACACATCTATCTATATAGCAGAAAACAGAGTGAAACCTAAAATTTCAAAGTGTTACGGGAAACGAACGCTTGAACCTAGAAGAGTGAAAATTGGGCAGCCAAGTGGGCTTAGTGAACTGATCATTACCACCAAGTATCATCAAGATTTGTTGAAAAAATGTTTGCTGAGATTTCAGCAAACGAGAAGTTTTTTGGAAGCTTGGCAACCCCTTTCAAACGAAAGTGTTCTTCGCCAGTCTCTGCATGGGGTACTTCAAGAGGAAACAAACCATAGAGATAGAACTTAGAACTACTTCATTTTGTCAAGTTTCACGGAGCTAGCACAAACCGTGTTTGATTTAGAGTTTCAAACACATCTATCTATATAGCAGAAAACAGAGTGAAACCTAAAAATTCAAAGTGTTACTGGAAACGAACGCTTGAACCTAGAAGAGTGAAAATTGGGCAGCCAAGTGGGCTTAGTGAACTGATCATTACCACCAAGTATCATCAAGATTTGGTGAAAAAATGTTTGCTGAGATTTCAGCAAACGAGTAGTTTTTTGGAAGCTTGGCAACCCCTTTCAAACGAAAGTGTTTTTCGCCAGTCTCTGCATGGGGTACTTCAGTGGAAACAAACCATAGAGGTAGAACTTAGAACTACTTCATTTTGTCAAGTTTCACGGAGCTAGCACAAACCGTGTTTGATTTAGAGTTTCAAAGACATCTATCTATATAGCAGAAAACAGAGTGAAACCTAAAAATTCAAACTGTTACTGGAAACGAACGCTTGAACCTAGAAGAGTGAATGTTGGGCAGCCAAGTGGGATTAGAAAACTGATCATTACCACCAAGTATCATCAAGATTTGGTGAAAAAATGTTTGCTGAGATTTCAGCAAACTAGTAGTTTATTGGAAGCTTGGCAACCCCTTTCAAACGAAAGTGTTTTTCGCCAGTCTCTGCATGGGGTACTTCAAGAGGAAACAAACCATAGAGATAGAACTTACAACTACTTCATTTTGTCAAGTTTCAAGGAGCTAGCACAAACCGTGTTTGATTTAGAGTTTCAAAGACATCTATCTATATAGCAGAAAACAGAGTGAAACCTAAAATTTCAATGTGTTACTGGAAACGAACGCTTGAACCTAGAAGAGTAAAAATTGGGCAGCCAAGTGAGCTTAGTGAACTGATCATTACCACCAAGTATCATCAAGTTTTGGTGAAAAAATGTTTGCTGAGATTTCAGCAAACTAGTAGTTTTTTGGAAGCTTGGCAACCCCTTTAAAACGAAAGTGTTTTTCGCAAGCCTCTGCATAGGGTACTTCAAGAGGAAACAAACCATAGAGATAGAACTTAGAACTACTTAATTTGGTCAAGTTTCAAGGAGCTAGCACAAACCGTGTTTGATTTAGAGTTTCAAACACATCTATCTATATAGCAGAAAACAGAGTGAAACCTAAAAATTCAAAGTGTTACTGGAAACGAACGCTTGAACCTAGAAGAGTGAAAATTGGGCAGCCAAGTGGGCTTACTGAACTGACCATTACCACCAAGTATCATCAAGATTTGGTGAAAAAATGTTTGCTGAGATTTCAGCAAACTAGTAGTTTTATGGAAGCTTGGCAACCCCTTTCAAACGAAAGTGTTGTTCGCCAGTCTCTGCATGGGGTACTTCAAGAGGAAACAAACCATAGAGATAGAACTTAGAACTACTTCATTTTGTCAAGTTTCACGGAGCTAGCACAAACTGTGTTTGATTCAGAGTTTCAAGCACATCTATCTATGTAGCAGAAAACAGAGTGAAACCTAAAAATTCAAAGTGTTACTGGAAACGAACGCTTGAACCTAGCAGAGTGAAAGTTGGGCAGCCAAGTGGTATTAGTGAACTGATCATTACCACCAAGTATCATCAAGATTTGGTGAAAAAATGTTTGCTGAGATTTCAGCAAACTAGTAGTTTTTTGGAAGCTTCGCAACCCCTTTCAAACGAAAGTGTTCTTCGCCAGTCTCTGCATGGGGTACTTCAAGAGGAAACAAACCATAGAGATAGAACTTAGAACTACTTCATTTTGTCAAGCTTCACGGAGCTAGCACAAACCGTGTTTGATTTAGAGTTTCAAAGACATATATCTATATAGCAGAAAACAGAGTGAAACCTAAAAATTCAAACTGTTACTGGAAACGAACGCTTGAACCTAGAAGAGTGAAAGTTGGGCAGCCATGTGGGATTAGTGAACTGATCATTACCACCAAGTATCATCAAGATTTGGTGAAAAAATGTTTGCTGAGATTTCAGCAAACTAGTAGTTTTTTGGAAGCTTGGCAACCCCTTTCAAACGAAAGTGTTCTTCGCCAGTCTCTGCATGGGGTACTTCAAGAAGAAACAAACCATAGAGATAGAAATTAGAACTACTTCATTTTGTCAAGTTTCACGGAGCTAGCACAAACCGTGTTTGATTTAGAGTTTCAAACACATCTATCTATATAACAGAAAACAGAGTGAAACCTAAAAATTCAAACTGTTACTGGAAACGAACGCTTGAACCTAGAAGAGTGAAAGTTGGGCAGCCAAGTGGGATTAGTGAACTGATCATTACCACCAAGTATCATCAAGATTTGGTGAAAAAATGTTTGCTGAGATTTCAGCAAACTAGTAGTTTTTTGGAAGCTTGGCTACCCCTTTCAAACTAAAGTGTTTTTCGCCAGTCTCTGCATGGGGTACTTCAAGAGGAAACAAACCATAGAGATAGAACTTAGAACTACTTCATTTTGTCAAGTTTCAAGGAGCTAGCACAAACCGTGTTTGATTTAGAGTTTCAAACACATCTATCTATATAACAGAAAACAGAGTGAAACCTAACAATTCAAAGTGTTACTGGAAACGAACGCTTGAACCTAGAAGAGTGAAAATTTGGCAGCCAAGTGGGCTTAGTGAACTGATCATTACCACCAAGTATCATCAAGATTTGGTGAAAAAATGTTTGCTGAGATTTCAGCAAACGAGAAGTTTTTTGGAAGCTTGGCAACCCCTTTCAAACGAAAGTGTTCTTCGCCAGTCTCTGCATGGGGTACTTCAAGAGGAAACAAACCATAGAGATAGAACTTACAACTACTTCATTTTGTCAAGTTTCAAGGAGCTAGCACAAACCGTGTTTGATTTACAGTTTCAAAGACATCTATCTATATAGCAGAAAACAGAGTGAAACCTAAAATTTCAATGTGTTACTGGAAACGAACGCTTGAACCTAGAAGAGTAAAAATTGGGCAGCCAAGTGAGCTTAGTGAACTGATCATTACCACCAAGTATCATCAAGTTTTGGTGAAAAAATGTTTGCTGAGATTTCAGCAAACTAGTAGTTTTTTGGAAGCTTGGCAACCCCTTTAAAACGAAAGTGTTTTTCGCAAGCCTCTGCATAGGGTACTTCAAGAGGAAACAAACCATAGAGATAGAACTTAGAACTACTTAATTTGGTCAAGTTTCAAGGAGCTAGCACAAACCGTGTTTGATTTAGAGTTTCAAACACATCTATCTATATAGCAGAAAACAGAGTGAAACCTAAAAATTCAAAGTGTTACTGGAAACGAACGCTTGAACCTAGAAGAGTGAAAATTGGGCAGCCAAGTGGGCTTACTGAACTGACCATTACCACCAAGTATCATCAAGATTTGGTGAAAAAATGTTTGCTGAGATTTCAGCAAACTAGTAGTTTTATGGAAGCTTGGCAACCCCTTTCAAACGAAAGTGTTGTTCGCCAGTCTCTGCATGGGGTACTTCAAGAGGAAAAAAACCATAGAGATAGAACTTAGAACTACTTCATTTTGTCAAGTTTCACGGAGCTAGCACAAACTGTGTTTGATTCAGAGTTTCAAGCACATCTATCTATGTAGCAGAAAACAGAGTGAAACCTAAAAATTCAAAGTGTTACTGGAAACGAACGCTTGAACCTAGAAGAGTGAAAGTTGGGCAGCCAAGTGGTATTAGTGAACTGATCATTACCACCAAGTATCATCAAGATTTGGTGAAAAAATGTTTGCTGAGATTTCAGCAAACGAGTAGTTTTTTGGAAGCTTGGCAACCCCTTTCAAACGAAAGTGTTCTTCGCCAGTCTCTGCATGGGGTACTTCAAGAGGAAACAAACCATAGAGATAGAACTTAGAACTACTTCATTTTGTCAAGCTTCACGGAGCTAGCACAAACCGTGTTTGATTTAGAGTTTCAAAGACATATATCTATATAGCAGAAAACAGAGTGAAACCTAAAAATTCAAACTGTTACTGGAAACGAACGCTTGAACCTAGAAGAGTGAAAGTTGGGCAGCCATGTGGGATTAGTGAACTGATCATTACCACCAAGTATCATCAAGATTTGGTGAAAAAATGTTTGCTGAGATTTCAGCAAACTAGTAGTTTTTTGGAAGCTTGGCAACCCCTTTCAAACGAAAGTGTTCTTCGCCAGTCTCTGCATGGGGTACTTCAAGAAGAAACAAACCATAGAGATAGAAATTAGAACTACTTCATTTTGTCAAGTTTCACGGAGCTAGCACAAACCGTGTTTGATTTAGAGTTTCAAACACATCTATCTATATAACAGAAAACAGAGTGAAACCTAAAAATTCAAACTGTTACTGGAAACGAACGCTTGAACCTAGAAGAGTGAAAGTTGGGCAGCCAAGTGGGATTAGTGAACTGATCATTACCACCAAGTATCATCAAGATTTGGTGAAAAAATGTTTGCTGAGATTTCAGCAAACTAGTAGTTTTTTGGAAGCTTGGCTACCCCTTTCAAACTAAAGTGTTTTTCGCCAGTCTCTGCATGGGGTACTTCAAGAGGAAACAAACCATAGAGATAGAACTTAGAACTACTTCATTTTGTCAAGTTTCAAGGAGCTAGCAAAAACCGTGTTTGATTTAGAGTTTCAAACACATCTATCTATATAACAGAAAACAGAGTGAAACCTAACAATTCAAAGTGTTACTGGAAACGAACGCTTGAACCTAGAAGAGTGAAAATTTGGCAGCCAAGTGGGCTTAGTGAACTGATCATTACCACCAAGTATCATCAAGATTTGGTGAAAAAATGTTTGCTGAGATTTCAGCAAACGAGAAGTTTTTTGGAAGCTTGGCAACCCCTTTCAAACGAAAGTGTTCTTCGCCAGTCTCTGCATGGGGTACTTCAAGAGGAAACAAACCATAGAGATAGAACTTGGAACTACTTCATTTTGTCAAGTTTCACGGAGCTAGCACAAACCGTGTTTGATTTAGAGTTTCAAACACATCTATCTATATAGCAGAAAACAGAGTGAAACCTAAAAATTCAAAGTGTTACTGGAAACGAACGCTTGAACCTAGAAGAGTGAAAATTGGGCAGCCAAGTGGGCTTAGTGAACTGATCATTACCACCAAGTATCATCAAGATTTGGTGAAAAAATGTTTGCTGAGATTTCAGCAAACGAGTAGTTTTTTGGAAGCTTGGCAACCCCTTTCAAACGAAAGTGTTTTTCGCCAGTCTCTGCATGGGGTACTTCAATGGAAACAAACCATAGAGATAGAACTTAGAACTACTTCATTTTGTCAAGTTTCACGGAGCTAGCACAAACCGTGTTTGATTTAGAGTTTCAAAGACATCTATCTATATAGCAGAAAACAGAGTGAAACCTAAAAATTCAAACTGTTACTGGAAACGAACGCTTGAACCTAGAAGAGTGAAAGTTGGGCAGCCATGTGGGATTAGTGAACTGATCATTACCACCAAGTATCATCAAGATTTGGTGAAAAAATGTTTGCTGAGATTTCAGCAAACTAGTAGTTTTTTGGAAGCTTGGCAACCCCTTTCAAACGAAAGTGTTTTTCGCCAGTCTCTGCATGGGGTACTTCAAGAGGAAACAAACCATAGAGATAGAACTTAGAACTACTTCATTTGGTCAAGTTTCAAGGAGCTAGCACAAACCGTGTTTGATTTAGACTTTCAAAGACATCTATCTATATAGCAGAAAACAGAGTGAAACCTAAAATTTCAAAGTGTTACTGGAAACGAACGCTTGAACCTAGAAGAGTAAAAATTGGGCAGCCAAGTGGGCTTAGTGAACTGATCATTACCACCAAGTATCATCAAGTTTTGGTGAAAAAATGTTTGCTGAGATTTCAGCAAACTAGTAGTTTTTTGGAAGCTTGGCAACCCCTTTCAAACGAAAGTGTTTTTCGCCAGCCTCTGCATGGGGTACTTCAAGAGGAAACAAACCATAGAGATAGAACTTGGAACTACTTCATTTTGTCAAGTTTCACGGAGCTAGCACAAACCGTGTTTGATTTAGAGTTTCAAACACATCTATCTATATAGCAGAAAACAGAGTGAAACCTAAAAATTCAAAGTGTTACTGGAAACGAACGCTTGAACCTAGAAGAGTGAAAATTGGGCAGCCAAGTGGGCTTAGTGAACTGATCATTACCACCAAGTATCATCAAGATTTGGTGAAAAAATGTTTGCTGAGATTTCAGCAAACGAGTAGTTTTTTGGAAGCTTGGCAACCCCTTTCAAACGAAAGTGTTTTTCGCCAGTCTCTGCACGGGGTACTTCAATGGAAACAAACCATAGAGATAGAACCCAGAACTACTTCATTTTGTCAAGTTTCACGGAGCTAGCACAAACCGTGTTTGATTTAGAGTTTCAAAGACATCTATCTATATAGCAGAAAACAGAGTGAAACCTAAAAATTCAAACTGTTACTGGAAACGAACGCTTGAACCTAGAAGAGTGAAAGTTGGGCAGCCAAGTGGGATTAGTGAACTGATCATTACCACCAAGTATCATCAAGATTTGGTGAAAAAATGTTTGCTGAGATTTCAGCAAACTAGTAGTTTTTTGGAAGCTTGGCAACCCCTTTCAAACGAAAGTGTTTTTCGCCAGTCTCTGCATGGGGTACTTCAAGAGGAAACAAACCATAGAGATAGAACTTAGAACTACTTCATTTGGTCAAGTTTCAAGGAGCTAGCACAAACCGTGTTTGATTTAGACTTTCAAAGACATCTATCTATATAGCAGAAAACAGAGTGAAACCTAAAATTTCAAAGTGTTACTGGAAACGAACGCTTGAACCTAGAAGAGTAAAAATTGGGCAGCCAAGTGGGCTTAGTGAACTGATCATTACCACCAAGTATCATCAAGTTTTGGTGAAAAAATGTTTGCTGAGATTTCAGCAAACTAGTAGTTTTTTGGAAGCTTGGCAACCCCTTTCAAACGAAAGTGTTTTTCGCCAGCCTCTGCATGGGGTACTTCAAGAGGAAACAAACCATAGAGATAGAACTTAGAACTACTTAATTTGGTCAAGTTTCAAGGAGCTAGCACAAACCGTGTTTGATTTAGAGTTTCAAACACATCTATCTATATAGCAGAAAACAGAGTGAAACCTAAAAATTCAAAGTGTTACTGGAAACGAACGCTTGAACCTAGAAGAGTGAAAATTGGGCAGCCAAGTGGGCTTAGTGAACTGACCATTACCACCAAGTATCATCAAGATTTGGTGAAAAAATGTTTGATGAGATTTCAGCAAACTAGTAGTTTTTTGGAACCTTGGCAACCCCTTTCAAACGAAAGTGTTTTTCGCCAGTCTCTGCATGGGGTACTTCAAGAGGAAACAAACTATAGAGATAGAACTTAGAACTACTTCATTTTGTCAAGTTTCACGGAGCTAGCACAAACCGTGTTTGATTTAGAGTTTCAAACACATCTATCTATATAACAGAAAACAGAGTGAAACCTAACAATTCAAAGTGTTACTGGAAACGAACGCTTGAACCTAGAAGAGTGAAAATTGGGCAGCCAAGTGGGCTTAGTGAACTGACCATTACCACCAAATATCATCAAGTTTTGGTGAAAAAATGTTTGCTGAGATTTCAGCAAACTAGTAGTTTTTTGGAAGCTTGGCAACCCCTTTCAAACGAAAGTGTTCTTCGCCAGTCTCTGCATGGGGTACTTCAAGAGGAAACAAACCATAGAGATAGAACTTAGAACTACTTCATTTTGTCAAGTTTCACGGAGCTAGCACAAACCGTGTTTGATTTAGAGTTTCGAGACATCTATCTATATAGCAGAAAACAGAGTGAAACCTAAAAATTCAAACTGTTACTGGAAACGAACCCTTGAACCTAGAAGAGTGAAAGTTGGGCAGCCAAGTGGGCTTAGTGAACTGATCATTACCACCAAGTATCATCAAGATTTGGTGAAAAAATGTTTGCTGAGATTTCAGCAAACTAGTAGTTTTTTGGAAGCTTGGCAACCCCTTTCAAATGAAAGTGTTTTTCGCCAGTCTCTGCATGGGGTACTTCAAGAGGAAACAAACCATAGAGATAGAACTTAGAACTACATCATTTGGTCAAGTTTCAAGGAGCTAGCACAAACCGTGTTTGATTTAGAATTCCAAACACAGCTATCTATGTAGGAGAAAACAGAGTGAAACCTAAAAATTCAAACTGTTACTGGAAACGAATGCTTCAACCTAGAAGAATAAAAATTGGGCAGCCAAGTGGGCTTAGTGAACTGATCATTACCACCAAGTATCATCAAGTTTTGGTGAAAAAATGTTTGCTGAGATTTCAGCAAACTAGTAGTTTTTTGGAAGCTTGCCAACCCCTTTCAAACGAAAGTGTTCTTCGCCATTCTCTGCATGGGGTACTTCAAGAGGAAACAAACCATAGAGATAGAACTTAGAACTACTTCATTTTGTCAAGTTTCACGGAGCTAGCACAAACCGTGTTTGATTCAGAGTTTCAAGCACATCTCTCTATGTAGCAGAAAACAGAGTGAAACCTAAAATTTCAAAGTGTTACTGGAAACGAACTCTTGAACCTAGAAGAGTGAAAATTGGGCAGCCAATTGGGCTTAGTGAACTGATCATTACCACCAAGTATCATCAAGATTTGGTGAAAAAATGTTTGCTGAGATTTGAGCAAACGAGAAGTTTTTTGGAAGCTTGGCAACCCCTTTCAAATGAAAGTGTTCTTCGCCAGTCTCTGCATGGGGTACTTCAAGAGGAAACAAACCATAGAGATAGAACTTAGAACTACTTCATTTTGTCAAGTTTCACGGAGCTAGCACAAACCGTGTTTGATTTAGAGTTTCAAAGACATCTATCTATATAGCAGAAAACAGAGTGAAACCTAAAAATTCAAACTGTTACTGGAAACGAACGCTTGAACCTAGAAGAGTGAAAGTTGGGCAGCCAAGTGGGCTTAGTGAACTGATCATTACCAGCAAGTATCATCAAGATTTGTTGAAAAAATGTTTGCTGAGATTTCAGCAAACTAGTAGTTTTTTGGAAGCTTGGCAACCCCTTACAAACGGAAGTGTTTTTCGCCAGTCTCTGCATGGGGTACTTCAAGAGGAAACAAACCATAGAGATAGAACTTAGAACTACTTCATTTGGTCAAGTTTCAAGGAGCTAGCACAAACCGTGTTTGATTTAGAGTTTCAAACACATCTATCTATATAACAGAAAACAGAGTGAAACCTAAAAATTCAAAGTGTTACTGGAAACGAACGCTTGAACCTAGAAGAGTGAAAATTGGGCAGCCAAGTGGGCTTAGTGAACTGATCATTACCACCAAGTATCATCAAGATTTGGTGAAAAAATGTTTGCTGAGATTTCAGCAAACGAGAAGTTTTTTTGGAAGCTTGGCAACCCCTTTCAAACGAAAGTGTTCTTCGCCAGTCTCTGCATGGGGTACTTCAAGAGGAAACAAACCATAGAGATAGAACTTAGAACTACTTCATTTTGTCAAGTTTCACGGAGCTAGCACAAACCGTGTTTCATTTAGAGTTTCGAGAAATCTAACTATATAGCAGAAAACAGAGTGAAACCTAAAAATTCAAACTGTTACTGGAAACGAACGCTTGAACCTAGAAGAGTGAAAGTTGGGCAGCCAAGTGGGCTTAGTGAACTGATCATTACCACCAAGTATCATCAAGATTTGGTGAAAAAATGTTTGCTGAGATTTCAGCAAACTAGTAGTTTTTTGGAAGCTTGGCAACCCCTTTAAAACGAAAGTGTTTTTCGCCAGTCTCTGCATGGGGTACTTCAAGAGGAAACAATCCATAGAGATAGAACTTAGAACTACTTCATTTGCTCAAGTTTCAAGGAGCTAGCACAAACCGTGTTTGATTTAGAGTTTCAAAGACATCTATCTATATAGCAGAAAACAGAGTGAAACCTAAAAATTCAAAGTGTTACTGGAAACGAACGCTTGAACCTAGAAGAGTGAAAATTGGGCAGCCAAGTGGGCTTAGTGAACTGATCATTACCACCAGTATCATCAAGATTTGCTGAAAAAATGTTTGCTGAGATTTCAGCAAACTAGTAGTTTTTTGGAAGCTTGGCAACCCCTTTCAAATAAAGTGTTTTTCGCCAGTCTCTGCATGGGGTACTTCAAGAGGAAACAAACCATAAAGATAGAACTTAGAAATACTTCATTTGGTCAAGTTTCAAGGAGCTAGCACAAACCGTGTTTGATTTAGAATTCCAAACACAGCTATCTATGTAGGAGAAAACAGAGTGAAACCTAAAAATTCAAACTGTTACTGGAAACGAATGCTTCAACCTAGAAGAATAAAAATTGGGCAGCCAAGTGGGATTAGTGAACTGATCATTACCACCAAGTATCATCAAGATTTGGTGAAAAAATGTTTGCTGAGATTTCAGCAAACTAGTAGTTTTTTGGAAGCTTGGCAACCCCTTTCAAACGAAAGTGTTTTTCGCCAGTCTCTGCATGGGGTACTTCAAGACGAAACAAACCATAGTGATAGAACTTACAACTACTTCATTTTGTCAAGTTTCAAGGAGCTAGCACAAACCGTGTTTGATTTAGAGTTTCAAAGACATCTATCTATACAGCAGAAAACAGAGTGAAACCTAAAATTTAAAGTGTTACTGGAAACGAACGCTTGAACCTAGAAGAGTAAAAATTGGGCAGCCAAGTGGGCTTAGTGAACTGATCATTACCACCAAGTATCATCAAGTTTTGGTGAAAAAGTGTTTGCTGAGATTTCAGCAAACTAGTAGTTTTTTGGAAGCTTGGCAACCCCTTTAAAACGAAAGTGTTTTTCGCCAGCCTCTGCATGGGGTACTTCAAGAGGAAACAAACCTTAGAGATAGAACTTAGAACTACTTCATTTGGTCAAGTTTCAAGGAGCTAGCACAAACCGTGTTTGATTTAGAGTTTCAAACACATCTATCTATATAGCAGAAAACAGAGTGAAACCTAAAAATTCAAAGTGTTACTGGAAACGAACGCTTGAACCTAGAAGAGTGAAAATTGGGCAGCCAAGTGGGCTTAGTGAACTGATCATTACCACCAAGTATCATCAAGATTTGGTGAAAAAATGTTTGCTGAGATTTCAGCAAACTAGTAGTTTTTTGGAAGCTTGGCAACCCCTTTCAAATGAAAGTGTTTTTCGCCAGTCTCTGCATGGGGTACTTCAAGAGGAAACAAACCATAGAGATAGAACTTAGAACTACATCATTTGGTCAAGTTTCAAGGAGCTAGCACAAACCGTGTTTGATTTAGAATTCCAAACACAGCTATCTATGTAGGAGAAAACAGAGTGAAACCTAAAAATTCAAACTGTTACTGGAAACGAATGCTTCAACCTAGAAGAATAAAAATTGGGCAGCCAAGTGGGCTTAGTGAACTGATCATTACCACCAAGTATCATCAAGATTTGGTGAAAAAATGTTTGCTGAGATTTCAGCAAACTAGTAGTTTTTTGGAAGCTTGGCAACCCCTTTCAAACGAAAGTGTTTTTCGCCAGTCTCTGCATGCCGTACTTCAAGAGGAAACAAACCATAGAGATAGAACTTACAACTACTTCATTTTGTCAAGTTTCAAGGAGCTAGCACAAACCGTGTTTGATTTAGAGTTTCAAAGACATCTATCTATATAGCAGAAAACAGAGTGAAACCTAAAAATTCAAAGTGTTACTGGAAACGAACGCTTGAACCTAGAAGAGTGAAAATTGGGCAGCCAAGTGGGCTTAGTGAACTGACCATTACCACCAAGTATCATCAAGATTTGGTGAAAAAATGTTTGCTGAGATTTCAGCAAACTAGTAGTTTTTTGGAAGCTTGGCAACCCCTTTCAAACAAAAGTGTTTTTCGCCAGTCTCTGCATGGGGTACTTCAAGAGGAAACAAACCATAGAGATAGAACTAAGAAGTACGTCATTTTGTCAAGTTTCACGGAGCTAGAACAAACCGTGTTTGATTTAGAGTTTCAAACACATCTATCTATATAACAGAAAACAGAATGAAACCTAACAATTCAAAGTGTTACTGGAAACGAACGCTTGAACCTAGAAGAGTGAAAATTGGGCAGCCAAGTGGGCTTAGTGAACTGATCATTACCACCAAATATCATCAAGTTTTGGTGAAAAAATGTTTGCTGAGATTTCAGCAAACTAGTAGTTTTTTGGAAGCTTGCCAACCCCTTTCAAACGAAAGTGTTCTTCGCCATTCTCTGCATGGGGTACTTCAAGAGGAAACAAACCATAGAGATAGAACTTAGAACTACTTCATTTTGTCAAGTTTCACGGAGCTAGCACAAACCGTGTTTGATTCAGAGTTTCAAGCACATCTCTCTATGTAGCAGAAAACAGAGTGAAACCTAAAATTTCAAAGTGTTACTGGAAACGAACTCTTGAACCTAGAAGAGTGAAATTGGGCAGCCAATTGGCTTAGTGAACTGATCATTACCACCAAGTATCATCAAGATTTGGTGAAATGTTGCTGAGATTTGAGCAAACGAGAAGTTTTTTGAAGCTTGGCAACCCTTTCAATGAAAGTGTTCTTCGCAGTCTCTGCATGGGGTACTTCAAGAGGAAACAAACCATAGAGATAGAACTTAGAACTACTTCATTTTGTCAAGTTTCACGGAGCTAGCACAAACCGTGTTTGATTTAGAGTTCGTTCCCAGTAAACACTTTGAAATTTTAGGTTTCGAAAACAGAGTGAAACCTAAAAATTCAAACTGTTACTGGAAACGAACGCTTGAACCTAGAAGAGTGAAAGTTGGGCAGCCAAGTGGGCTTAGTGAACTGATCATTACCAGCAAGTATCATCAAGATTTGTTGAAAAAATGTTTGCTGAGATTTCAGCAAACTAGTAGTTTTTTGGAAGCTTGGCAACCCCTTACAAACGGAAGTGTTTTTCGCCAGTCTCTGCATGGGGTACTTCAAGAGGAAACAAACCATAGAGATAGAACTTAGAACTACTTCATTTGGTCAAGTTTCAAGGAGCTGGCACAAACCGTGTTTGATTTAGAGTTTCAAACACATCTATCTATATAACAGAAAACAGAGTGAAACCTAAAAATTCAAAGTGTTACTGGAAACGAACGCTTGAACCTAGAAGAGTGAAAATTGGGCAGCCAAGTGGGCTTAGTGAACTGATCATTACCACCAAGTATCATCAAGATTTGGTGAAAAAATGTTTGCTGAGATTTCAGCAAACGAGAAGTTTTTTTGGAAGCTTGGCAACCCCTTTCAAACGAAAGTGTTCTTCGCCAGTCTCTGCATGGGGTACTTCAAGAGGAAACAAACCATAGAGATAGAACTTAGAACTACTTCATTTTGTCAAGTTTCACGGAGCTAGCACAAACCGTGTTTGATTTAGAGTTTCGAGAAATCTAACTATATAGCAGAAAACAGAGTGAAACCTAAAAATTCAAACTGTTACTGGAAACGAACGCTTGAACCTAGAAGAGTGAAAGTTGGGCAGCCAAGTGGGCTTAGTGAACTGATCATTACCACCAAGTATCATCAAGATTTGGTGAAAAAATGTTTGCTGAGATTTCAGCAAACTAGTAGTTTTTTGGAAGCTTGGCAACCCCTTTAAAACGAAAGTGTTTTTCGCCAGTCTCTGCATGGGGTACTTCAAGAGGAAACAATCCATAGAGATAGAACTTAGAACTACTTCATTTGCTCAAGTTTCAAGGAGCTAGCACAAACCGTGTTTGATTTAGAGTTTCAAAGACATCTATCTATATAGCAGAAAACAGAGTGAAACCTAAAAATTCAAAGTGTTACTGGAAACGAACGCTTGAACCTAGAAGAGTGAAAATTGGGCAGCCAAGTGGGCTTAGTGAACTGATCATTACCACCAGTATCATCAAGATTTGCTGAAAAAATGTTTGCTGAGATTTCAGCAAACTAGTAGTTTTTTGGAAGCTTGGCAACCCCTTTCAAATAAAGTGTTTTTCGCCAGTCTCTGCATGGGGTACTTCAAGAGGAAACAAACCATAGAGATAGAACTTAGAAATACTTCATTTGGTCAAGTTTCAAGGAGCTAGCACAAACCGTGTTTGATTTAGAATTCCAAACACAGCTATCTATGTAGGAGAAAACAGAGTGAAACCTAAAAATTCAAACTGTTACTGGAAACGAATGCTTCAACCTAGAAGAATAAAAATTGGGCAGCCAAGTGGGATTAGTGAACTGATCATTACCACCAAGTATCATCAAGATTTGGTGAAAAAATGTTTGCTGAGATTTCAGCAAACTAGTAGTTTTTTGGAAGCTTGGCAACCCCTTTCAAACGAAAGTGTTTTTCGCCAGTCTCTGCATGGGGTACTTCAAGACGAAACAAACCATAGTGATAGAACTTACAACTACTTCATTTTGTCAAGTTTCAAGGAGCTAGCACAAACCGTGTTTGATTTAGAGTTTCAAAGACATCTATCTATACAGCAGAAAACAGAGTGAAACCTAAAATTTAAAGTGTTACTGGAAACGAACGCTTGAACGTAGAAGAGTAAAAATTGGGCAGCCAAGTGGGCTTAGTGAACTGATCATTACCACCAAGTATCATCAAGTTTTGGTGAAAAAGTGTTTGCTGAGATTTCAGCAAACTAGTAGTTTTTTGGAAGCTTGGCAACCCCTTTAAAACGAAAGTGTTTTTCGCCAGCCTCTGCATGGGGTACTTCAAGAGGAAACAAACCTTAGAGATAGAACTTAGAACTACTTCATTTGGTCAAGTTTCAAGGAGCTAGCACAAACCGTGTTTGATTTAGAGTTTCAAACACATCTATCTATATAGCAGAAAACAGAGTGAAACCTAAAAATTCAAAGTGTTACTGGAAACGAACGCTTGAACCTAGAAGAGTGAAAATTGGGCAGCCAAGTGGGCTTAGTGAACTGACCATTACCACCAAGTATCATCAAGATTTGGTGAAAAAATGTTTGCTGAGATTTCAGCAAACTAGTAGTTTTTTGGAAGCTTGGCAACCCCTTTCAAACGAAAGTGTTTTTCGCCAGTCTCTGCATGGGGTACTTCAAGAGGAAACAAACCATAGAGATAGAACTAAGAACTACGTCATTTTGTCAAGTTTCACGGAGCTAGCACAAACCGTGTTTGATTTAGAGTTTCAAACACATCTATCTATATAACAGAAAACAGAGTGAAACCTAACAATTCAAAGTGTTACTGGAAACGAACGCTTGAACCTAGAAGAGTGAAAATTGGGCAGCCAAGTGGGCTTAGTGAACTGATCATTACCACCAAATATCATCAAGTTTTGGTGAAAAAATGTTTGCTGAGATTTCAGCAAACTAGTAGTTTTTTCGAAGCTTGCCAACCCCTTTCAAACGAAAGTGTTCTTCGCCATTCTCTGCATGGGGTACTTCAAGAGGAAACAAACCATAGAGATAGAACTTAGAACTATTTCATTTTGTCAAGTTTCACGGAGCTAGCACAAACCGTGTTTGATTCAGAGTTTCAAGCATATCTATCTATGTAGCAGAAAACAGAGTGAAACCTAAAATTTCAAAGAGTTACTGGAAACGAACTCTTGAACCTAGAAGAGTGAAAATTGGGCAGCCAATTGGGCTTAGTGAACTGATCATTACCACCAAGTATCATCAAGATTTGGTGAAAAAATGTTTGCTGAGATTTGAGCAAACGAGAAGTTTTTTGGAAGCTTGGCAACCCCTTTCAAATGAAAGTGTTCTTCGCCAGTCTCTGCATGGGGTACTTCAAGAGGAAACAAACCATAGAGATAGAACTTAGAACTACTTCATTTTGTCAAGTTTCACGGAGCTAGCACAAACCCTGTTTGATTTAGAGTTTCAAAGACTTCTATATATAGCAGAAAACAGAGTGAAACCTAAAAATTCAAACTGTTACTGGAAACGAACCCTTGAACCTAGAAGAGTGAAAGTTGGGCAGCCAAGTGGGCTTAGTGAACTGATCATTACCACCAAGTATCATCAAGATTTGGTGAAAAAATGTTTGCTGAGATTTCAGCAAACTAGTAGTTTTTTGGAAGCTTGGCAACCCCTTTCAAATGAAAGTGTTTTTCGCCAGTCTCTGCATGGGGTACTTCAAGAGGAAACAAACCATAGAGATAGAACTTAGAACTACATCATTTGGTCAAGTTTCAAGGAGCTAGCACAAACCGTGTTTGATTTAGAATTCCAAACACAGCTATCTATGTAGGAGAAAAGAGTGAAACCTAAAAATTCAAACTGTTACTGGAAACGAATGCTTCAACCTAGAAGAATAAAAATTGGGCAGCCAAGTGGGCTTAGTGAACTGATCATTACCACCAAGTATCATCAAGATTTGGTGAAAAAATGTTTGCTGAGATTTCAGCAAACTAGTAGTTTTTTGGAAGCTTGGCAACCCCTTTCAAACGAAAGTGTTTTTCGCCAGTCTCTGCATGCCGTACTTCAAGAGGAAACAAACCATAGAGATAGAACTTACAACTACTTCATTTTGTCAAGTTTCAAGGAGCTAGCACAAACCGTGTTTGATTTAGAGTTTCAAAGACATCTATCTATATAGCAGAAAACAGAGTGAAACCTAAAAATTCAAAGTGTTACTGGAAACGAACGCTTGAACCTAGAAGAGTGAAAATTGGGCAGCCAAGTGGGCTTAGTGAACTGACCATTACCACCAAGTATCATCAAGATTTGGTGAAAAAATGTTTGCTGAGATTTCAGCAAACTAGTAGTTTTTTGGAAGCTTGGCAACCCCTTTCAAACAAAAGTGTTTTTCGCCAGTCTCTGCATGGGGTACTTCAAGAGGAAACAAACCATAGAGATAGAACTAAGAAGTACGTCATTTTGTCAAGTTTCACGGAGCTAGCACAAACCGTGTTTGATTTAGAGTTTCAAACACATCTATCTATATAACAGAAAACAGAATGAAACCTAACAATTCAAAGTGTTACTGGAAACGAACGCTTGAACCTAGAAGAGTGAAAATTGGGCAGCCAAGTGGGCTTAGTGAACTGATCATTACCACCAAATATCATCAAGTTTTGGTGAAAAAATGTTTGCTGAGATTTCAGCAAACTAGTAGTTTTTTGGAAGCTTGCCAACCCCTTTCAAACGAAAGTGTTCTTCGCCATTCTCTGCATGGGGTACTTCAAGAGGAAACAAACCATAGAGATAGAACTTAGAACTACTTCATTTTGTCAAGTTTCACGGAGCTAGCACAAACCGTGTTTGATTCAGAGTTTCAAGCACATCTATCTATGTAGCAGAAAACAGAGTGAAACCTAAAATTTCAAAGTGTTACTGGAAACGAACTCTTGAACCTAGAAGAGTGAAAATTGGGCAGCCAATTGGGCTTAGTGAACTGATCATTACCACCAAGTATCATCAAGATTTGGTGAAAAAATGTTTGCTGAGATTTGAGCAAACGAGAAGTTTTTTGGAAGCTTGGCAACCCCTTTCAAATGAAAGTGTTCTTCGCCAGTCTCTGCATGGGGTACTTCAAGAGGAAACAAACCATAGAGATAGAACTTAGAACTACTTCATTTTGTCAAGTTTCACGGAGCTAGCACAAACCGTGTTTGATTTAGAGTTTCAAAGACATCTATCTATATAGCAGAAAACAGAGTGAAACCTAAAAATTCAAACTGTTACTGGAAACGAACGCTTAAACCTAGAAGAGTGAAAGTTGGGCAGCCAAGTGGGCTTAGTGAACTGATCATTACCAGCAAGTATCATCAAGATTTGTTGAAAAAATGTTTGCTGAGATTTCAGCAAACTAGTAGTTTTTGGAAGCTTGGCAACCCCTTACAAACGGAAGTGTTTTTCGCCAGTCTCTGCATGGGATACTTCAAGAGGAAACAAACCATAGAGATAGAACTTAGAACTACTTCATTTGGTCAAGTTTCAAGGAGCTAGCACAAACCGTGTTTGATTTAGAGTTTCAAACACATCTATCTATATAACAGAAAACAGAGTGAAACCTAAAAATTCAAAGTGTTACTGGAAACGAACGCTTGAACCTAGAAGAGTGAAAATTGGGCAGCCAAGTGGGCTTAGTGAACTGATCATTACCACCAAGTATCATCAAGATTTGGTGAAAAAATGTTTGCTGAGATTTCAGCAAACGAGAAGTTTTTTTGGAAGCTTGGCAACCCCTTTCAAACGAAAGTGTTCTTCGCCAGTCTCTGCATGGGGTACTTCAAGAGGAAACAAACCATAGAGATAGAACTTAGAACTACTTCATTTTGTCAAGTTTCACGGAGCTAGCACAAACCGTGTTTGATTTAGAGTTTCGAGAAATCTAACTATATAGCAGAAAACAGAGTGAAACCTAAAAATTCAACTGTTACTGGAAACGAACGCTTGAACCTAGAAGAGTGAAAGTTGGGCAGCCAAGTGGGCTTAGTGAACTGATCATTACCACCAAGTATCATCAAGATTTGGTGAAAAAATGTTTGCTGAGATTTCAGCAAACTAGTAGTTTTTTGAAGCTTGGCAACCCCTTTAAAACGAAAGTGTTTTTCGCCAGTCTCTGCATGGGGTACTTCAAGAGGAAACAATCCATAGAGATAGAACTTAGAACTACTTCATTTGCTCAAGTTTCAAGGAGCTAGCACAAACCGTGTTTGATTTAGAGTTTCAAAGACATCTATCTATATAGCAGAAAACAGAGTGAAACCTAAAAATTCAAAGTGTTACTGGAAACGAACGCTTGAACCTAGAAGAGTGAAAATTGGGCAGCCAAGTGGGCTTAGTGAACTGATCATTACCACCAGTATCATCAAGATTTGCTGAAAAAATGTTTGCTGAGATTTCAGCAAACTAGTAGTTTTTTGGAAGCTTGGCAACCCCTTTCAAATAAAGTGTTTTTCGCCAGTCTCTGCATGGGGTACTTCAAGAGGAAACAAACCATAGAGATAGAACTTAGAAATACTTCATTTGGTCAAGTTTCAAGGAGCTAGCACAAACCGTGTTTGATTTAGAATTCCAAACACAGCTATCTATGTAGGAGAAAACAGAGTGAAACCTAAAAATTCAAACTGTTACTGGAAACGAATGCTTCAACCTAGAAGAATAAAAATTGGGCAGCCAAGTGGGATTAGTGAACTGATCATTACCACCAAGTATCATCAAGATTTGGTGAAAAAATGTTTGCTGAGATTTCAGCAAACTAGTAGTTTTTTGAAGCTTGGCAACCCCTTTCAAACGAAAGTGTTTTTCGCCAGTCTCTGCATGGGGTACTTCAAGACGAAACAAACCATAGTGATAGAACTTACAACTACTTCATTTTGTCAAGTTTCAAGGAGCTAGCACAAACCGTGTTTGATTTAGAGTTTCAAAGACATCTATCTATACAGCAGAAAACAGAGTGAAACCTAAAATTTAAAGTGTTACTGGAAACGAACGCTTGAACCTAGAAGAGTAAAAATTGGGCAGCCAAGTGGGCTTAGTGAACTGATCATTACCACCAAGTATCATCAAGTTTTGGTGAAAAAGTGTTTGCTGAGATTTCAGCAAACTAGTAGTTTTTTGGAAGCTTGGCAACCCCTTTAAAACGAAAGTGTTTTTCGCCAGCCTCTGCATGGGGTACTTCAAGAGGAAACAAACCATAGAGATAGAACTTAGAACTACTTCATTTGGTCAAGTTTCAAGGAGCTAGCACAAACCGTGTTTGATTTAGAGTTTCAAACACATCTATCTATATAGCAGAAAACAGAGTGAAACCTAAAAATTCAAAGTGTTACTGGAAACGAACGCTTGAACCTAGAAGAGTGAAAATTGGGCAGCCAAGTGGGATTAGTGAACTGACCATTACCACCAAGTATCATCAAGATTTGGTGAAAAAATGTTTGCTGAGATTTCAGCAAACTAGTAGTTTTTTGGAAGCTTGGCAACCCCTTTCAAACGAAAGTGTTTTTCGCCAGTCTCTGCATGGGGTACTTCAAGAGAAAACAAACCATAGAGATAGAACTAAGAACTACGTCATTTTGTCAAGTTTCACGGAGCTAGCACAAACCGTGTTTGATTTAGAGTTTCAAACACATCTATCTATATAACAGAAAACAGAGTGAAACCTAACAATTCAAAGTGTTACTGGAAACGAACGCTTGAACCTAGAAGAGTGAAAATTGGGCAGCCAAGTGGGCTTAGTGAACTGATCATTACCACCAAATATCATCAAGTTTTGGTGAAAAAATGTTTGCTGAGATTTCAGCAAACTAGTAGTTTTTTGGAAGCTTGCCAACCCCTTTCAAACGAAAGTGTTCTTCGCCATTCTCTGCATGGGGTACTTCAAGAGGAAACAAACCATAGAGATAGAACTTAGAACTATTTCATTTTGTCAAGTTTCACGGAGCTAGCACAAACCGTGTTTGATTCAGAGTTTCAAGCATATCTATCTATGTAGCAGAAAACAGAGTGAAACCTAAAATTTCAAAGTGTTACTGGAAACGAACTCTTGAACCTAGAAGAGTGAAAATTGGGCAGCCAATTGGGCTTAGTGAACTGATCATTACCACCAAGTATCATCAAGATTTGGTGAAAAAATGTTTGCTGAGATTTGAGCAAACGAGAAGTTTTTTGGAAGCTTGGCAACCCCTTTCAAATGAAAGTGTTCTTCGCCAGTCTCTGCATGGGGTACTTCAAGAGGAAACAAACCATAGAGATAGAACTTAGAACTACTTCATTTTGTCAAGTTTCACGGAGCTAGCACAAACCCTGTTTGATTTAGAGTTTCAAAGACTTCTATATATAGCAGAAAACAGAGTGAAACCTGAAAATTCAAACTGTTACTGGAAACGAACGCTTGAACCTAGAAGAGTGAAAGTTGGGCAGCCAAGTGGGATTAGTGAACTGATCATTACCACCAAGTATCATCAAGATTTGGTGAAAAAATGTTTGCTGAGATTTCAGCAAACGAGAAGTTTTTTGGAAGCTTGGCAACCCCTTTCAAAAGAAAGTGTTCTTCGCCAGTCTCTGCATGGGGTACTTCAAGAGGAAACAAACCATAGAGATAGAACTTAGAACTACTTCATTTTGTCAAGTTTCACGGAGCTAGCACAAACCGTGTTTGATTTAGAGTTTCGAGACATCTATCTATATAGCAGAAAACAGAGTGAAACCTAAAAATTCAAACTGTTACTGGAAATGAACGCTTGAACCTAGAAGAATGAAAGTTGGGCAGCCAAGTCTGCTTAGTGAACTGATCATTACCACCAAGTATCATCAAGATTTGGTGAAAAAATATTTGCTGAGATTTCAGCAAACTAGTAGTTTTTTGGAAGCTTGGCAACCCCTTTCAAATGAAAGTGTTTTCGCCAGTCTCTGCATGGGGTACTTCAAGAGGAAACAAACCATAGAGATAGAACTTAGAACTACTTCATTTGGTCAAGTTTCAAGGAGCTAACACAAACCGTGTTTGAATTAGAATTCCAAACACAGCTATCTATGTAGGAGAAAACAGAGTGAAACCTAAAAATTCAAACTGTTACTGGAAATGAATGCTTCAACGTAGAAGAATAAAAATTGGGCAGCCAAGTGGGCTTAGTGAACTGATCATTACCACCAAGTATCATCAAGATTTGGTGAAAAAATGTTTGCTGAGATTTCAGCAAACTAGTAGTTTTTTGGAAGCTTGGCAACCCCTTTCAAACGAAAGTGTTTTTCGCCAGTCTCTGCATGGGGTACTTCAAGAGGAAAAAAACCATAGAGATAGAACTTAGAACTACTTCATTTGGTCAAGTTTCAAGGAGCTAGAACAAACCGTGTTTGATTTAGAATTCCAAACACAGCTATCTATGTAGGAGAAAACAGAGTGAAACCTAAAAATTCAAACTGTTACTGGAAATGAAAGCTTCAACCTAGAAGAATAAAATTTGGGCAGCCAAGTGGGATTAGTGAACTGATCATTACCACCAAGTATCATCAAGATTTGGTGAAAAAATGTTTGCTGAGATTTCAGCAAACTAGTAGTTTTTTGGAAGCTTGGCAACCCCTTTCAAACGGAAGTGTTTTTCGCAAGTCTCTGCATGGGGTACTTCAAGAGGAAACAAACCATAGAGATAGAACTTAGAACTACTTCATTTGGTCAAGTTTCAAGGAGCTAGCACAAACCGTGTTTGATTTAGAGTTTCAACCACATCTATCTATATAGCAGAAAACAGAGTGAAACCTAAAAATTGAAACAGTCACTGGAAACGAAAGCTTCAACCTAGAAGAATAAAATTTGGGCAGCCAAGTGGGATTAGTGAACTGATCATTACCACCAAGTATCATCAAGATTTGGTGAAAAAATGTTTGCTGAGATTTCAGCAAACTAGTAGTTTTTTGGAAGCTTGGCAACCCCTTTCAAACGAAAGTGTTCTTCGCCACTCTCTGCATGGGGTACTTCAAGAAGAAAAAAACCATAGAGATAGAACTAACAACTACTTCATTTTGTCAAGTTTCAAGGAGCTAGCAAAAACCGTGTTTGATTTAGAGTTTCAAAGACATCTATCTATATAGCAGAAAACAGAGTGAAACCTAAAATTTCAAACTGTTACTGGAAACGAACGCTTGAACCTAGAAGAGTGAAAATTGGGCAGCCAAGTGGGCTTAGTGACCTGATCATTACCACCAAGTATCATCAAGATTTGGTGAAAAAATGTTTGCTGAGATTTCAGCAAACGAGTAGTTTTTTGGAAGCTTGGCAACCCCTTTCAAACGAAAGTGTTCTTCGCCAGTCTCTGCATGGGGTACTTCAAGAGGAAACAAACCATAGAGATAGAACTTAGAACTACTTCATTTTGTCAAGTTTCACGGAGCTAGCACAAACCGTGTTTGATTTAGAGTTTCAAACACATCTATATATATAGCAGAAAACAGAGTGAAACCTAAAAATTCAAACTGTTACTGGAAACGAACGCTTGAACCTAGAAGAGTGAAAGTTGGGCAGAAAAGTGGGCTTAGTGAACTGATCATTACCACCAAGTATCATCAAGATTTGGTGAAAAAATGTTTACTGAGATTTCAGGAAACTAGTAGTTTTTTGGAAGCTTGGCAACCCCTTTCAAATGAAAGTGTTTTTCGCCAGTCTCTGCATGGGGTACTTCAAGAGGAAACAAACCATAGAGATAGAACTTAGAACTACTTCATTTGCTCAAGTTTCAAGGAGCTAGCACAAACCGTGTTTGATTTAGAGTTTCAAACACATCTATCTATATAGCAGAAAACAGAGTGAAACCTAAAAATTCAAACTGTTACTGGAAACGAACGCTTGAACCTAGAAGAGTGAAAATTGGGCAGCCAAGTGGGCTTAGTGAACTGATCATTACCACCAAGTATCATCAAGATTTGGTGAATAAATGTTTGCTGAGATTTCAGCAAACTAGTAGTTTTTTGGAAGCTTGGCAACCCCTTTCAAATGAAAGTGTTTTTCGCCAGTCTCTGCATGGGGTACTTCAAGAGGAAACAAACCATAGAGATAGAACTTAGAACTACTTCATTTGGTCATGTTTCAAGGAGCTAGCACAAACCGTGTTTGATTTAGAGTTCAAACACATCTATCTATATAGCAGAAAACAGAGTGAAACCTAAAAATTCAAACTGTTACTGGAAACGAACGCTTGAACCTAGAAGAGTGAAAGTTGGGCAGCCAAGTGGGATTAGTGAACTGATCATTACCACCAAGTATCATCAAGATTTGGTGAAAAAATGTTTGCTGAGATTTCAGCAAACTAGTAGTTTTTTGGAAGCTTGGCAACCCCTTTCAAACGGAAGTGTTTTTCGCAAGTCTCTGCATGGGGTACTTCAAGAGGAAACAAACCATAGAGATAGAACTTAGAACTACTTCATTTGGTCAAGTTTCAAGGAGCTAGCACAAACCGTGTTTGATTTAGAGTTTCAAACACATCTATCTATATAGCAGAAAACAGAGTGAAACCTAAAAATTGAAACAGTCACTGGAAACGAAAGCTTCAACCTAGAAGAATAAAATTTGGGCAGCCAAGTGGGATTAGTGAACTGATCATTACCACCAAGTATCATCAAGATTTGGTGAAAAAATGTTTGCTGAGATTTCAGCAAACGAGTAGTTTTTTGGAAGCTTGGCAACCCCTTTCAAACGAAAGTGTTCTTCGCCACTCTCTGCATGGGGTACTTCAAGAAGAAAAAAACCATAGAGATAGAACTAACAACTACTTCATTTTGTCAAGTTTCAAGGAGCTAGCAAAAACCGTGTTTGATTTAGAGTTTCAAAGACATCTATCTATATAGCAGAAAACAGAGTGAAACCTAAAATTTCAAACTGTTACTGGAAACGAACGCTTGAACCTAGAAGAGTGAAAATTGGGCAGCCAAGTGGGCTTAGTGACCTGATCATTACCACCAAGTATCATCAAGATTTGGTGAAAAAATGTTTGCTGAGATTTCAGCAAACGAGTAGTTTTTTGGAAGCTTGGCAACCCCTTTCAAACGAAAGTGTTCTTCGCCAGTCTCTGCATGGGGTACTTCAAGAGGAAACAAACCATAGAGATAGAACTTAGAACTACTTCATTTTGTCAAGTTTCACGGAGCTAGCACAAACCGTGTTTGATTTAGAGTTTCAAACACATCTATATATATAGCAGAAAACAGAGTGAAACCTAAAAATTCAAACTGTTACTGGAAACGAACGCTTGAACCTAGAAGAGTGAAAGTTGGGCAGCCAAGTGGGCTTAGTGAACTGATCATTACCACCAAGTATCATCAAGATTTGGTGAAAAAATGTTTGCTGAGATTTCAGGAAACTAGTAGTTTTTTGGAAGCTTGGCAACCCCTTTCAAATGAAAGTGTTTTTCGCCAGTCTCTGCATGGGGTACTTCAAGAGGAAACAAACCATAGAGATAGAACTTAGAACTACTTCATTTGCTCAAGTTTCAAGGAGCTAGCACAAACCGTGTTTGATTTAGAGTTTCAAACACATCTATCTATATAGCAGAAAACAGAGTGAAACCTAAAAATTCAAACTGTTACTGGAAACGAACGCTTGAACCTAGAAGAGTGAAAATTGGGCAGCCAAGTGGGCTTAGTGAACTGATCATTACCACCAAGTATCATCAAGATTTGGTGAATAAATGTTTGCTGAGATTTCAGCAAACTAGTAGTTTTTTGGAAGCTTGGCAACCCCTTTCAAACGAAAGTGTTTTTCGCCAGTCTCTGCATGGGGTACTTCAAGAGGAAACAAACCATAGAGATAGAACTTAGAACTACTTCATTTTGTATAGTTTCACGGAGCTAGCACAAACCATGTTTGATTTAGAGTTTCAAACACATCTATCTGTATAGCAGAAAACAGCGTGAAACCTAAAATTTCAAACTGTTACTGGAAACGAACGCTTGAACCTAGAAGAGTGAAAATTGGGCAGCCAAGTGGGCTTAGTGAACTGATCATTACCACCAAGTATCATCAAGATTTGGTGAAAAAATGTTTGCTGAGATTTCAGCAAAAGAGTAGTTTTTTGGAAGCTTGGCAACCCCTTTCAAACGAAAGTGTTCTTCGCCAGTCTCTGCATGGGGTACTTCAAGAGGAAACAAACCATAGAGATAGAACTTAGAACTACTTCATTTTGTCAAGTTTCACGGAGCTAGCACAAACCGTGTATGATTTAGAGTTTCAAACACATCTATCTATATAACAGAAAACAGAGTGAAACCTAAAAATTCAAACTGTTACTGGAAACGAACGCTTGAACCTAGAAGAGTGAAAGTTGGGCAGCCAAGTGGGATTAGTGAACTGATCATTACCACCAAGTATCATCAAGATTTGGTGAAAAAATGTTTGCTGAGATTTCAGCAAACTAGTAGTTTTTTGGAAGCTTGGCAACCCCTTTCAAACGAAAGTGTTTTTCGCCAGTCTCTGCATGGGGTACTTCAAGAGGAAACAAACCATAGAGATAGAACTTAGAACTACTTCATTTTGTCAAGTTTCACGGAGCTAGCACAAACCGTGTTTGATTTAGAGTTTCAAACACATCTATCTATATAGCAGAAAACAGAGTGAAACCTAAAATTCAAACTGTTACTGGAAACGAACGCTTGAACCTAGAAGAGTGAAAATTGGGCAGCCAAGTGGGCTTAGTGAACTGATCATTACCACCAAGTATCATCAAGATTTGGTGAAAAATGTTTGCTGAGATTTCAGCAAACGAGTAGTTTTTTGGAAGCTTGGCAACCCCTTTCAAACGAAAGTGTTCTTCGCCAGTCTCTGCATGGGGTACTTCAAGAGGAAACAAACCATAGAGATAGAACTTAGAACTACTTCATTTTGTCAAGTTTCACGGAGCTAGCACAAACCGTGTATGATTTAGAGTTTCAAACACATCTATCTATATAACAGAAAACAGAGTGAAACCTAAAAATTCAAACTGTTACTGGAAACGAACGCTTGAACCTAGAAGAGTGAAAGTTGGGCAGCCAAGTGGGATTAGTGAACTGATCATTACCACCAAGTATCATCAAGATTTGGTGAAAAAATGTTTGCTGAGATTTCAGCAAACTAGTAGTTTTTTGGAAGCTTGGCAACCCCTTTCAAACGAAAGTGTTTTTCGCCAGTCTCTGCATGGGGTACTTCAAGAGGAAAAAAACCATAGAGATAGAACTAACAACTACTTCATTTTGTCAAGTTTCAAGGAGCTAGCACAAACCGTGTTTGATTTAGAGTTTCAAAGACATCTATCTATATAGCAGAAAACAGAGTGAAACCTAAAAATTCAAAGTGTTACTGGAAACGAACGCTTGAACCTAGAAGAGTGAAAATTGGGCAGCCAAGTGGGCTTAGTGAACTGATTATTACCACCAAGTATCATCAAGATTTGGTGAAAAAATGTTTGCTGAGATTTCAGCAAACTAGTAGTTTTTTGGAAGCTTGGCAACCCCTTTCAAATAAAGTGTTTTTCGCCAGTCTCTGCATGGTGTACTTCAAGAGGAAACAAACCATAGAGATAGAACTTAGAACTACTTCATTTGGTCAAGTTTCAAGGAGCTAGCACAAACCGTGTTTGATTTAGAATTCCAAACACAGCTATCTATGTAGGAGAAAACAGAGTGAAACCTAAAAATTCAAACTGTTACTGGAAACGAATGCTTCAACCTAGAAGAATAAAAATTGGGCAGCCAAGTGGGATTAGTGAACTGATCATTACCACCAAGTATCATCAAGTTTTGGTGAAAAAGTGTTTGCTGAGATTTCAGCAAACTAGTAGTTTTTTGGAAGCTTGGCAACCCCTTTAAAACGAAAGTGTTTTTCGCCAGCCTCTGCATGGGGTACTTCAAGAGGAAACAAACCATAGAGATACAACTTAGAACTACTTCATTTGGTCAAGTTTCAAGGAGCTAGCACAAACCGTGTTTGATTTAGAGTTTCAAACACATCTATCTATATAGCAGAAAACAGAGTGAAACCTAAAAATTCAAAGTGTTACTGGAAACGAACGCTTGAACCTAGAAGAGTGAAAATTGGGCAGCCAAGTGGGCTTAGTGAACTGACCATTACCACCAAGTATCATCAAGATTTGGTGAAAAAATGTTTGCTGAGATTTCAGCAAACTAGTAGTTTTTTGGAAGCTTGGCAACCCCTTTCAAACGAAAGTGTTCTTCGCCAGTCTCTGCATGGGGTACTTCAAGAGGAAACAAACCATAGAGATAGAACTTAGAACTACTTCATTTTGTCAAGTTTCACGGAGCTAGCACAAACCGTGTATGATTTAGAGTTTCAAACACATCTATCTATATAACAGAAAACAGAGTGAAACCTAAAAATTCAAACTGTTACTGGAAACGAACGCTTGAACCTAGAAGAGTGAAAGTTGGGCAGCCAAGTGGGATTAGTGAACTGATCATTACCACCAAGTATCATCAAGATTTGGTGAAAAAATGTTTGCTGAGATTTCAGCAAACTAGTAGTTTTTTGGAAGCTTGGCAACCCCTTTCAAACGAAAGTGTTTTTCGCCAGTCTCTGCATGGGGTACTTCAAGAGGAAAAAAACCATAGAGATAGAACTAACAACTACTTCATTTTGTCAAGTTTCAAGGAGCTAGCACAAACCGTGTTTGATTTAGAGTTTCAAAGACATCTATCTATATAGCAGAAAACAGAGTGAAACCTAAAAATTCAAAGTGTTACTGGAAACGAACGCTTGAACCTAGAAGAGTGAAAATTGGGCAGCCAAGTGGGCTTAGTGAACTGATTATTACCACCAAGTATCATCAAGATTTGGTGAAAAAATGTTTGCTGAGATTTCAGCAAACTAGTAGTTTTTTGGAAGCTTGGCAACCCCTTTCAAATAAAGTGTTTTTCGCCAGTCTCTGCATGGTGTACTTCAAGAGGAAACAAACCATAGAGATAGAACTTAGAACTACTTCATTTGGTCAAGTTTCAAGGAGCTAGCACAAACCGTGTTTGATTTAGAATTCCAAACACAGCTATCTATGTAGGAGAAAACAGAGTGAAACCTAAAAATTCAAACTGTTACTGGAAACGAATGCTTCAACCTAGAAGAATAAAAATTGGGCAGCCAAGTGGGATTAGTGAACTGATCATTACCACCAAGTATCATCAAGTTTTGGTGAAAAAGTGTTTGCTGAGATTTCAGCAAACTAGTAGTTTTTTGGAAGCTTGGCAACCCCTTTAAAACGAAAGTGTTTTTCGCCAGCCTCTGCATGGGGTACTTCAAGAGGAAACAAACCATAGAGATACAACTTAGAACTACTTCATTTGGTCAAGTTTCAAGGAGCTAGCACAAACCGTGTTTGATTTAGAGTTTCAAACACATCTATCTATATAGCAGAAAACAGAGTGAAACCTAAAAATTCAAAGTGTTACTGGAAACGAACGCTTGAACCTAGAAGAGTGAAAATTGGGCAGCCAAGTGGGCTTAGTGAACTGACCATTACCACCAAGTATCATCAAGATTTGGTGAAAAAATGTTTGCTGAGATTTCAGCAAACTAGTAGTTTTTTGGAAGCTTGGCAACCCCTTTCAAACGAAAGTGTTTTTCGCCAGTCTCTGCATGGGGTACTTCAAGAGGAAACAAACCATAGAGATAGAACTAAGAACTACGTCATTTTGTCAAGTTTCACGGAGCTAGCACAAACCGTGTTTGATTTAGAGTTTCAAACACATCTATCTATATAGCAGAAAACAGAGTGAAACCTAAAATTTCAAACTGTTACTGGAAACGAACGCTTGAACCTAGAAGAGTGAAAATTGGGCAGCCAAGTGGGCTTAGTGAACTGATCATTACCACCAACTATCATCAAGATTTTGGTGAAAAAATGTTTGCTGAGATTTCAGCAAACGAGTAGTTTTTTGGAAGCTTGGCAACCCCTTTCAAACTAAAGTGTTCTTCGCCAGTCTCTGCATGGGGTACTTCAAGAGGAAACAAACCATAGAAATAGAACTTAGAACTACTTCGTTTTGTCAAGTTTCACGGAGCTAGCACAAACCGTGTTTGATTTAGAGTTTCAAACACATCTATCTATATAACAGATAACAGAGTGAAACCTAAAAATTCAAACTGTTACTGGAAACGAACGCTTGAACCTAGAAGAGTGAAAGTTGGGCAGCCAAGTGGGCTTAGTGAACTGATCATTACCACCAAGTATCATCAAGATTTGGTGAAAAAATGTTTGCTGAGATTTCAGCAAACTAGTAGTTTTTTGGAAGCTTGGCAACCCCTTTCAAACGAAAGTGTTTTTCGCCAGTCTCTGCATGGGGTACTTCAAGAGGAAACAAACCATAGAGATAGAACTTAGAACTACATCATTTTGTCAATTTTCAAGGAGCTAGCACAAACCGTGTTTGATTTAGAGTTTCAAACACATCTATCTATATAACAGAAAACAGAGTGAAACCTAAAAATTCAAAGTGTTACTGGAAACGAACGCTTGAACCTAGAAGAGTGAAAATTGGGCAGCCAAGTGGCTTAGTGAACTGATCATTACCACCAAGTATCATCAAGATTTGGTGAAAAAATGTTTGCTGAGATTTCAGCAAACGAGAAGTTTTTTGGAAGCTTGGCAACCCTTTCAAACGAAAGTGTTCTTCGCCAGTCTCTGCATGGGGTACTTCAAGAGGAAACAAACCATAGAGATAGAACTTAGATCTACTTCATTTTGTCAAGTTTCACGGAGCTAGCACAAACCGTGTTTGATTTAGAGTTTCAAAGACATCTATCTATATAGCAGAAAACAGAGTGAAACCTAAAAATTCAAACTGTTCCTGGAAACGAACGCTTGAACATAGAAGAGTGAAAGTTGGGCAGCCAAGTGGGATTAGTGAACTGATCATTACCACCAAGTATCATCAAGATTTGGTGAAAAAATGTTTGCTGAGATTTCAGCAAACTAGTAGTTTTTTGGAAGCTTGGCAACCCCTTTCAAACGAAAGTGTTTTTCGCCAGTCTCTGCATGGGGTACTTCAAGAGGAAACAAACCATAGAGATAGAACTTAGAACTACTTCATTTTGTCAAGTTTCACGGAGCTAGCACAAACCATGTTTGATTTAGAGTTTCAAACACATCTATCTGTATAGCAGAAAACAGCGTGAAACCTAAAATTTCAAACTGTTACTGGAAACGAACGCTTGAACCTAGAAGAGTGAAAATTGGGCAGCCAAGTGGGCTTAGTGAATTGATCATTACCACCAAGTATCATCAAGATTTGGTGAAAAAATGTTTGCTGAGATTTCAGCAAAAGAGTAGTTTTTTGGAAGCTTGGCAACCCCTTTCAAACGAAAGTGTTCTTCACCAGTCTCTGCATGGGGTACTTCAAGAGGAAACAAACCATAGAGATAGAACTTAGAACTACTTCATTTTGTCAAGTTTCAAGGAGCTAGCACAAACCGTGTTTGATTTAGAGTTTCAAACACATCTATCTATATAGCAGAAAACAGAGTGAAACCTAAAAATTCAAACTGTTACTGGAAACGAATGCTTGAACCTAGAAGAGTGAAAGTTGGGCAGCCAAGTGGATTAGTGAACTGATCATTACCACCAAGTATAATCAAGATTTGGTGAAAAAATGTTTGCTGAGATTTCAGCAAACTAGTAGTTTTTTGGAAGCTTGGCAACCCCTTTCAAACGAAAGTGTTTTTCGCCAGTCTCTGCATGGGGTACTTCAAGAGGAAACAAACCATAGAGATAGAACTTAGAACTACTTCATTTGGTCAAGTTTCAAGGAGCTAGCACAAACCGTGTTTGATTTAGAATTCCAAACACAGCTATCTATGTAGGAGAAAACAGAGTGAAACCTAAAAATTCAAACTGTTACTGGAAACGAATGCTTCAACCTAGAAGAATAAAAATTGGGCAGCCAAGTGGGATTAGTGAACTGATCATTACCACCAAGTATCATCAAGTTTTGGTGAAAAAGTGTTTGCTGAGATTTCAGCAAACTAGTAGTTTTTTGGAAGCTTGGCAACCCCTTTAAAACGAAAGTGTTTTTCGCCAGCCTCTGCATGGGGTACTTCAAGAGGAAACAAACCATAGAGATACAACTTAGAACTACTTCATTTGGTCAAGTTTCAAGGAGCTAGCACAAACCGTGTTTGATTTAGAGTTTCAAACACATCTATCTATATAGCAGAAAACAGAGTGAAACCTAAAAATTCAAAGTGTTACTGGAAACGAACGCTTGAACCTAGAAGAGTGAAAATTGGGCAGCCAAGTGGGCTTAGTGAACTGACCATTACCACCAAGTATCATCAAGATTTGGTGAAAAAATGTTTGCTGAGATTTCAGCAAACTAGTAGTTTTTTGGAAGCTTGGCAACCCCTTTCAAACGAAAGTGTTTTTCGCCAGTCTCTGCATGGGGTACTTCAAGAGGAAACAAACCATAGAGATAGAACTAAGAACTACGTCATTTTGTCAAGTTTCACGGAGCTAGCACAAACCGTGTTTGATTTAGAGTTTCAAACACATCTATCTATATAGCAGAAAACAGAGTGAAACCTAAAATTTCAAACTGTTACTGGAAACGAACGCTTGAACCTAGAAGAGTGAAAATTGGGCAGCCAAGTGGGCTTAGTGAACTGATCATTACCACCAACTATCATCAAGATTTGGTGAAAAAATGTTTGCTGAGATTTCAGCAAACGAGTAGTTTTTTGGAAACTTGGCAACCCCTTTCAAACTAAAGTGTTCTTCGCCAGTCTCTGCATGGGGTACTTCAAGAGGAAACAAACCATAGAAATAGAACTTAGAACTACTTCATTTTGTCAAGTTTCACGGAGCTAGCACAAACCGTGTTTGATTTAGAGTTTCAAACACATCTATCTATATAACAGATAACAGAGTGAAACCTAAAAATTCAAACTGTTACTGGAAACGAACGCTTGAACCTAGAAGAGTGAAAGTTGGGCAGCCAAGTGGGCTTAGTGAACTGATCATTACCACCAAGTATCATCAAGATTTGGTGAAAAAATGTTTGCTGAGATTTCAGCAAACTAGTAGTTTTTTGGAAGCTTGGCAACCCCTTTCAAACGAAAGTGTTTTTCGCCAGTCTCTGCATGGGGTACTTCAAGAGGAAACAAACCATAGAGATAGAACTTAGAACTACATCATTTTGTCAATTTTCAAGGAGCTAGCACAAACCGTGTTTGATTTAGAGTTTCAAACACATCTATCTATATAACAGAAAACAGAGTGAAACCTAAAAATTCAAAGTGTTACTGGAAACGAACGCTTGAACCTAGAAGAGTGAAAATTGGGCAGCCAAGTGGGCTTAGTGAACTGATCATTACCACCAAGTATCATCAAGATTTGGTGAAAAAATGTTTGCTGAGATTTCAGCAAACGAGAAGTTTTTTGGAAGCTTGGCAACCCTTTCAAACGAAAGTGTTCTTCGCCAGTCTCTGCATGGGGTACTTCAAGAGGAAACAAACCATAGAGATAGAACTTAGAACTACTTCATTTTGTCAAGTTTCACGGAGCTAGCACAAACCGTGTTTGATTTAGAGTTTCAAAGACATCTATCTATATAGCAGAAAACAGAGTGAAACCTAAAAATTCAAACTGTTCCTGGAAACGAACGCTTGAACATAGAAGAGTGAAAGTTGGGCAGCCAAGTGGGATTAGTGAACTGATCATTACCACCAAGTATCATCAAGATTTGGTGAAAAAATGTTTGCTGAGATTTCAGCAAACTAGTAGTTTTTTGGAAGCTTGGCAACCCCTTTCAAACGAAAGTGTTTTTCGCCAGTCTCTGCATGGGGTACTTCAAGAGGAAACAAACCATAGAGATAGAACTTAGAACTACTTCATTTTGTCAAGTTTCACGGAGCTAGCACAAACCATGTTTGATTTAGAGTTTCAAACACATCTATCTATATAGCAGAAAACAGCGTGAAACCTAAAATTTCAAACTGTTACTGGAAACGAACGCTTGAACCTAGAAGAGTGAAAATTGGGCAGCCAAGTGGGCTTAGTGAACTGATCATTACCACCAAGTATCATCAAGATTTGGTGAAAAAATGTTTGCTGAGATTTCAGCAAAAGAGTAGTTTTTTGGAAGCTTGGCAACCCCTTTCAAACGAAAGTGTTCTTCGCCAGTCTCTGCATGGGGTACTTCAAGAGGAAACAAACCATAGAGATAGAACTTAGAACTACTTCATTTTGTCAAGTTTCACGGAGCTAGCACAAACCGTGTATGATTTAGAGTTTCAAACACATCTATCTATATAACAGAAAACAGAGTGAAACCTAAAAATTCAAACTGTTACTGGAAACGAACGCTTGAACCTAGAAGAGTGAAAGTTGGGGCAGCCAAGTGGGATTAGTGAACTGATCATTACCACCAAGTATCATCAAGATTTGGTGAAAAAATGTTTGCTGAGATTTCAGCAAACTAGTAGTTTTTTGGAAGCTTGGCAACCCCTTTCAAACGAAAGTGTTTTTCGCCAGTCTCTGCATGGGGTACTTCAAGAGGAAACAAACCATAGAGATAGAACTTAGAACTACTTCATTTTGTCAAGTTTCACGGAGCTAGCACAAACCGTGTTTGATTTAGAGTTTCAAACACATCTATCTATATAGCAGAAAACAGAGTGAAACCTAAAATTCAAACTGTTACTGGAAACGAACGCTTGAACCTAGAAGAGTGAAAATTGGGCAGCCAAGTGGGCTTAGTGAACTGATCATTACCACCAAGTATCATCAAGATTTGGTGAAAAAATGTTTGCTGAGATTTCAGCAAACGAGTAGTTTTTTGGAAGCTTGGCAACCCCTTTCAAACGAAAGTGTTCTTCGCCAGTCTCTGCATGGGGTACTTCAAGAGGAAACAAACCATAGAGATAGAACTTAGAACTACTTCATTTTGTCAAGTTTCACGGAGCTAGCACAAACCGTGTATGATTTAGAGTTTCAAACACATCTATCTATATAACAGAGAACAGAGTGAAACCTAAAAATTCAAACTGTTACTGGAAACGAACGCTTGAACCTAGAAGAGTGAAAGTTGGGCAGCCAAGTGGGATTAGTGAACTGATCATTACCACCAAGTATCATCAAGATTTGGTGAAAAAATGTTTGCTGAGATTTCAGCAAACTAGTAGTTTTTTGGAAGCTTGGCAACCCCTTTCAAACGAAAGTGTTTTTCGCCAGTCTCTGCATGGGGTACTTCAAGAGGAAAAAAACCATAGAGATAGAACTAACAACTACTTCATTTTGTCAAGTTTCAAGGAGCTAGCACAAACCGTGTTTGATTTAGAGTTTCAAAGACATCTATCTATATAGCAGAAAACAGAGTGAAACCTAAAAATTCAAAGTGTTACTGGAAACGAACGCTTGAACCTAGAAGAGTGAAAATTGGGCAGCCAAGTGGGCTTAGTGAACTGATTATTACCACCAAGTATCATCAAGATTTGGTGAAAAAATGTTTGCTGAGATTTCAGCAAACTAGTAGTTTTTTGGAAGCTTGGCAACCCCTTTCAAATAAAGTGTTTTTCGCCAGTCTCTGCATGGGGTACTTCAAGAGGAAACAAACCATAGAGATAGAACTTAGAACTACTTCATTTGGTCAAGTTTCAATGAGCTAGCACAAACCGTGTTTGATTTAGAATTCCAAACACAGCTATCTATGTAGGAGAAAACAGAGTGAAACCTAAAAATTCAAACTGTTACTGGAAACGAATGCTTCAACCTAGAAGAATAAAAATTGGGCAGCCAAGTGGGATTAGTGAACTGATCATTACCACCAAGTATCATCAAGTTTTGGTGAAAAAGTGTTTGCTGAGATTTCAGCAAACTAGTAGTTTTTTGGAAGCTTGGCAACCCCTTTCAAACGAAAGTGTTTTTCGCCAGCCTCTGCATGGGGTACTTCAAGAGGAAACAAACCATAGAGATACAACTTAGAACTACTTCATTTGGTCAAGTTTCAAGGAGCTAGCACAAACCGTGTTTGATTTAGAGTTTCAAACACATCTATCTATATAGCAGAAAACAGAGTGAAACCTAAAAATTCAAAGTGTTACTGGAAACGAACGCTTGAACCTAGAAGAGTGAAAATTGGGCAGCCAAGTGGGCTTAGTGAACTGACCATTACCACCAAGTATCATCAAGATTTGGTGAAAAAATGTTTGCTGAGATTTCAGCAAACTAGTAGTTTTTTGGAAGCTTGGCAACCCCTTTCAAACGAAAGTGTTTTTCGCCAGTCTCTGCATGGGGTACTTCAAGAGGAAACAAACCATAGAGATAGAACTAAGAACTACGTCATTTTGTCAAGTTTCACGGAGCTAGCACAAACCGTGTTTGATTTAGAGTTTCAAACACATCTATCTATATAGCAGAAAACAGAGTGAAACCTAAAATTTCAAACTGTTACTGGAAACGAACGCTTGAACCTAGAAGAGTGAAAATTGGGCAGCCAAGTGGGCTTAGTGAACTGATCATTACCACCAACTATCATCAAGATTTGGTGAAAAAATGTTTGCTGAGATTTCAGCAAACGAGTAGTTTTTGGAAGCTTGGCAACCCCTTTCAAACTAAAGTGTTCTTCGCCAGTCTCTGCATGGGGTACTTCAAGAGGAAACAAACCATAGAAATAGAACTTAGAACTACTTCATTTTGTCAAGTTTCACGGAGCTAGCACAAACCGTGTTTGATTTAGAGTTTCAAACACATCTATCTATATAACAGATAACAGAGTGAAACCTAAAAATTCAAACTGTTACTGGAAACGAACGCTTGAACCTAGAAGAGTGAAAGTTGGGCAGCCAAGTGGGCTTAGTGAACTGATCATTACCACCAAGTATCATCAAGATTTGGTGAAAAAATGTTTGCTGAGATTTCAGCAAACTAGTAGTTTTTTGGAAGCTTGGCAACCCCTTTCAAACGAAAGTGTTTTTCGCCAGTCTCTGCATGGGGTACTTCAAGAGGAAACAAACCATAGAGAGAGAACTTAGAACTACATCATTTTGTCAATTTTCAAGGAGCTAGCACAAACCGTGTTTGATTTAGAGTTTCAAACACATCTATCTATATAACAGAAAACAGAGTGAAACCTAAAAATTCAAAGTGTTACTGGAAACGAACGCTTGAACCTAGAAGAGTGAAAATTGGGCAGCCAAGTGGGCTTAGTGAACTGATCATTACCACCAAGTATCATCAAGATTTGGTGAAAAAATGTTTGCTGAGATTTCAGCAAACGAGAAGTTTTTTGGAAGCTTGGCAACCCTTTCAAACGAAAGTGTTCTTCGCCAGTCTCTGCATGGGGTACTTCAAGAGGAAACAAACCATAGAGATAGAACTTAGAACTACTTCATTTTGTCAAGTTTCACGGAGCTAGCACAAACCGTGTTTGATTTAGAGTTTCAAAGACATCTATCTATAAAGCAGAAAACAGAGTGAAACCTAAAAATTCAAACTGTTCCTGGAAACGAACGCTTGAACATAGAAGAGTGAAAGTTGGGCAGCCAAGTGGGATTAGTGAACTGATCATTACCACCAAGTATCATCAAGATTTGGTGAAAAAATGTTTGCTGAGATTTTCAGCAAACTAGTAGTTTTTTGGAAGCTTGGCAACCCCTTTCAAACGAAAGTGTTTTTCGCCAGTCTCTGCATGGGGTACTTCAAGAGGAAACAAACCATAGAGATAGAACTTAGAACTACTTCATTTTGTCAAGTTTCACGGAGCTAGCACAAACCATGTTTGATTTAGAGTTTCAAACACATCTATCTGTATAGCAGAAAACAGCGTGAAACCTAAAATTTCAAACTGTTACTGGAAACGAACGCTTGAACCTAGAAGAGTGAAAATTGGGCAGCCAAGTGGGCTTAGTGAACTGATCATTACCACCAAGTATCATCAAGATTTGGTGAAAAAATGTTTGCTGAGATTTCAGCAAAAGAGTAGTTTTTTGGAAGCTTGGCAACCCCTTTCAAACGAAAGTGTTCTTCACCAGTCTCTGCATGGGGTACTTCAAGAGGAAACAAACCATAGAGATAGAACTTAGAACTACTTCATTTTGTCAAGTTTCACGGAGCTAGCACAAACCGTGTTTGATTTAGAGTTTCAAACACATCTATCTATATAGCAGAAAACAGAGTGAAACCTAAAAATTCAAACTGTTACTGGAAACGAATGCTTGAACCTAGAAGAGTGAAAGTTGGGCAGCCAAGTGGATTAGTGAACTGATCATTACCACCAAGTATAATCAAGATTTGGTGAAAAAATGTTTGCTGAGATTTCAGCAAACTAGTAGTTTTTTTGGAAGCTTGGCAACCCCTTTCAAACGAAAGTGTTTTTCGCCAGTCTCTGCATGGGGTACTTCAAGAGGAAACAAACCATAGAGATAGAACTTAGAACTACTTCATTTGGTCAAGTTTCAAGGAGCTAGCACAAACCGTGTTTGATTTAGAATTCCAAACACAGCTATCTATGTAGGAGAAAACAGAGTGAAACCTAAAAATTCAAACTGTTACTGGAAACGAATGCTTCAACCTAGAAGAATAAAAATTGGGCAGCCAAGTGGGATTAGTGAACTGATCATTACCACCAAGTATCATCAAGTTTTGGTGAAAAAGTGTTTGCTGAGATTTCAGCAAACTAGTAGTTTTTTGGAAGCTTGGCAACCCCTTTAAAACGAAAGTGTTTTTCGCCAGCCTCTGCATGGGGTACTTCAAGAGGAAACAAACCATAGAGATACAACTTAGAACTACTTCATTTGGTCAAGTTTCAAGGAGCTAGCACAAACCGTGTTTGATTTAGAGTTTCAAACACATCTATCTATATAGCAGAAAACAGAGTGAAACCTAAAAATTCAAAGTGTTACTGGAAACGAACGCTTGAACCTAGAAGAGTGAAAATTGGGCAGCCAAGTGGGCTTAGTGAACTGACCATTACCACCAAGTATCATCAAGATTTGGTGAAAAAATGTTTGCTGAGATTTCAGCAAACTAGTAGTTTTTTGGAAGCTTGGCAACCCCTTTCAAACGAAAGTGTTTTTCGCCAGTCTCTGCATGGGGTACTTCAAGAGGAAACAAACCATAGAGATAGAACTAAGAACTACGTCATTTTGTCAAGTTTCACGGAGCTAGCACAAACCGTGTTTGATTTAGAGTTTCAAACACATCTATCTATATAGCAGAAAACAGAGTGAAACCTAAAATTTCAAACTGTTACTGGAAACGAACGCTTGAACCTAGAAGAGTGAAAATTGGGCAGCCAAGTGGGCTTAGTGAACTGATCATTACCACCAACTATCATCAAGATTTGGTGAAAAAATGTTTGCTGAGATTTCAGCAAACGAGTAGTTTTTTGGAAGCTTGGCAACCCCTTTCAAACTAAAGTGTTCTTCGCCAGTCTCTGCATGGGGTACTTCAAGAGGAAACAAACCATAGAAATAGAACTTAGAACTACTTCATTTTGTCAAGTTTCACGGAGCTAGCACAAACCGTGTTTGATTTAGAGTTTCAAACACATCTATCTATATAACAGATAACAGAGTGAAACCTAAAAATTCAAACTGTTACTGGAAACGAACGCTTGAACCTAGAAGAGTGAAAGTTGGGCAGCCAAGTGGGCTTAGTGAACTGATCATTACCACCAAGTATCATCAAGATTTGGTGAAAAAATGTTTGCTGAGATTTCAGCAAACTAGTAGTTTTTTGGAAGCTTGGCAACCCCTTTCAAACGAAAGTGTTTTTCGCCAGTCTCTGCATGGGGTACTTCAAGAGGAAACAAACCATAGAGAGAGAACTTAGAACTACATCATTTTGTCAATTTTCAAGGAGCTAGCACAAACCGTGTTTGATTTAGAGTTTCAAACACATCTATCTATATAACAGAAAACAGAGTGAAACCTAAAAATTCAAAGTGTTACTGGAAACGAACGCTTGAACCTAGAAGAGTGAAAATTGGGCAGCCAAGTGGGCTTAGTGAACTGATCATTACCACCAAGTATCATCAAGATTTGGTGAAAAAATGTTTGCTGAGATTTCAGCAAACGAGAAGTTTTTTGGAAGCTTGGCAACCCTTTCAAACGAAAGTGTTCTTCGCCAGTCTCTGCATGGGGTACTTCAAGAGGAAACAAACCATAGAGATAGAACTTAGAACTACTTCATTTTGTCAAGTTTCACGGAGCTAGCACAAACCGTGTTTGATTTAGAGTTTCAAAGACATCTATCTATATAGCAGAAAACAGAGTGAAACCTAAAAATTCAAACTGTTCCTGGAAACGAACGCTTGAACATAGAAGAGTGAAAGTTGGGCAGCCAAGTGGGATTAGTGAACTGATCATTACCACCAAGTATCATGAAAAATGTTTGCTGAGATTTCAGCAAACTAGTAGTTTTTTGGAAGCTTGGCAACCCCTTTCAAACGAAAGTGTTTTTCGCCAGTCTCTGCATGGGGTACTTCAAGAGGAAACAAACCATAGAGATAGAACTTAGAACTACTTCATTTTGTCAAGTTTCACGGAGCTAGCACAAACCATGTTTGATTTAGAGTTTCAAACACATCTATCTGTATAGCAGAAAACAGCGTGAAACCTAAAATTTCAAACTGTTACTGGAAACGAACGCTTGAACCTAGAAGAGTGAAAATTGGGCAGCCAAGTGGGCTTAGTGAACTGATCATTACCACCAAGTATCATCAAGATTTGGTGAAAAAATGTTTGCTGAGATTTCAGCAAAAGAGTAGTTTTTTGGAAGCTTGGCAACCCCTTTCAAACGAAAGTGTTCTTCACCAGTCTCTGCATGGGGGTAC
>NW_027515551.1:0-76018 GCF_048772815.1 Callospermophilus lateralis
GAGCACACATTTTTTCACCCAATCTTGATGATACTTGGTGGTAATGATCAGTACACAAGTACCACTTGGCTCACCAAATTTAGTTCATCTAGGTTGAAGCGTTCGTCTACAGTAGCAGTTTTTATATTTAGTTTTCCCTCTGTTCTCTCTTATATAGATCGATGAATTTGGAACTCTCAATCCAACATGGTTCGTAGCAGCTCTTTGAAACTTGACAAAATAAAGGAGTTCTCAGTTTTGTCTCTATGGTTTGTTTCCTCTTCAAGTAGCCCTAGGCAGAGACTAGAAAAGCATTTTCATTGAGAGGGGTTGCCAAGCTTCTAAGAATTAACAAGTTTCCGAAACACCAGCAAATATTTTTTCACCCAATCTTGATGATTCTTGGTGGTAATGATCAGTACACAAATCGCACTTGGCTCGCCAAATTTTGTTCTTCTAGGTTGAAGCGTTCGTCTACAGTAGCAGTTTTTATATTTAGGTTTCCCTCTGTTCTCTCCTATATAGATAGAAGAATTTGGAACTCTAAATCCAACATTGTTCGTAGTAGCTCTTGGAAACTTGAAAATATAAAGGGGTTCTCAGTTTTGTCTCTATGGTTTCTTTCCTCTTAAAGTAGCCCTAGGCACAGACTGTGGAAAAGCACTTTCATCGAGAGGGGCTGCCAAGCTTCTAAGAATTAACGAGTTTCCGTTATTCCAGCAAATATTTTTTCACCCAATCTTGATGATATTTGGTGGTAATGATCAGTACACAAATCCCACTTGGCTCAACAAATTTTGTTCTTCTAGTTTGAAGCGTTCGTCTACAGTAGCAGTTTTTTATTTAGGTTTCCCTCTGCTCTCTCTTATATAGATAGATGAATTTGGAACACTAAATCCAACAGGTTCGTAGTAGCTCTTTGAAACTTGACAAAATAAAGGAGTTTTCATTTTTGTCTCTATGGTTTGTTTCCTCTTCAAGTAGCCGTAGGCGCAGACGGTGGAAAAGCAATTTCTTTGAGAGGGGTTGCCAAGCTTCTAAGAATTAACGTGTTTCCGAAATACCAGCAAATATTATTTCACCCAATCTTGCTGATACTTGGTGGTAAGGAACAGTACACAAATCCCACTTGGCTCACCAAATTTTGTTCTTCTAGGTTGAAGCGTTCATCTACAGTAGCAGTTTTTATATTTAGGTTTCCCTCTGTTCTCTCCAATATAGATAGATGAATTTGGAACTCTAAATCCAACATGGTTCGTAGTAGCTCTTGGAAACTTGACAATATAAAGGAGTTCTCAGTTTTGTCTCTATGGTTTGTTTCCTCTTCAAGTAGCCCTAGGCACAGACGGTGGAAAAGCAATTTCATTGAGAAGGTTGCCAAGCTTCTAAGAATTAACGAGTTTCCAAAAACCAGCAAATATTTTTTCACCCAATCTTGATGATACTTGGTGGTAAGGATCAGTACACAAATCCCACTTGGCTTACCAAATTTTGTTCTTCTAGGTTGAAGCGTTCGTCTACAGTATCAGTTTTTATATTTAGGTTTCCCTCTGTTCTCTTCTATACAGATGGATGAATTTGGAACTCTAAATCCAACATGGTTCGTAGTAGCTCTTTGAAAATTGACAAAATAAAGGAGTTCTCACTTTTTTCTCTATGGTTTGTTTCCTCTTCAAGTAGTTCTAGGCACAGACTGTGGAAATGCACTTTCATGGTGAGGGTTTGCCAAGCTTCTAAGAATTAACGTGTTTCCGAAATACCAGCAAATATTTTTTCACCCAATTTGATTATACTTGGTGGTAATGATCAGTACACAAATCCCACTTGGCTCACCAAATTTTGTTCTTCTAGGTTGAAGTGTTCGTCTACTGTTGCAGTTTTTATATTTAGTTTCCCTCTGTTCTCTCCTATATAGAGAGATGAATTTGGAACTCTAAATCCAACATGGCTTGTAGTAGCTCTTTGACACTTGACAAAATGAAGGAGTTCTCAGTTTTGTCTCTATGGTTTGTTTCCTCGTCAAGTAGCCCTAGTCACAGAATGTGGAAAAGCACTGTTATTGAGAGGTGTTGCCAAGCTTCTAAGAATTATCGAGTTTCCGAAATATGAGCACACATTTTTTCACCCAATCTTGATGATACTTGGTGGTAATGATCAGTACACAAGTACCACTTGGCTCACCAAATTTAGTTCATCTAGGTTGAAGCGTTCGTCTACAGTAGCAGTTGTTATATTTAGTTTTCCCTCTGTTCTCTCTTATATAGATAGATGAATTTGGTACTCTCAATCCAACATGGTTCGTAGCAGCTCTTTGAAACTTGACAAAATAAAGGAGTTCTCAGTTTTGTCTCTGTGGTTTGTTTCCTCTTCAAGTAGCCCTAGGCAGAGACTAGAAAAGCATTTTCATTGAGACGGGTTGCCAAGCTTTTAAGAATTAACAAGTTTCTGAAACACCAGCAAATATTTTTTCACCCAATCTTGATGATTCTTGGTGGTAATGATCAGTACACAAAACCCACTTGGCTCGCCAAATTTTGTTCTTCTAGGTTGAAGCGTTCGTCTACAATAGCAGTTTTTATATTTAGGTTTCCCTCTGTTCTCTCCAATATAGATAGACGAATTTGGAACTCTAAATCCAACATGATTCGTAGTAGCTCTTTGAAACTTGACAAAATAAAGGAGTTCTCACTTTTGTCTCTGTGGTTTGTTTCCTCTTCAAGTAGCCCTAGGCAGAGACTGTGGAAAAGCACTTTCATTGAGAGGGGTTGCAAAGTTTCTAAGAATTAACGAGTTTCCGAAATACCAGCATATATTTTTTCACCCAATCTTGATGATACTTGGTGGTAATGATCAGTACACAAATCCCACTTGGCTCACCAAATTTTGTTCTTCTAGGTTGAAGCGTTCGTCTACAGTAGCAGTTTATATTTAGGTTTCACTCTGTTCTCTCTTATATAGATAGACGAATTTGGAACTCTAAATCCAACATGGTTTGTAGTAACGCTTTGAAACTTGACAAAATAAAGGAGAGGTTTGTTTCCTCTTCAAGTAGCCCTAGGCAGAGACTGTGGAAAAGCACTTTCATTGAGAGGGGTTGCCAAGCTTCTAAGAATTAACGAGTTTCTGAAATAAGAGCAAACATTTTTCACCCAATCTTGATGATCCTTGGTGGTAATGATTAGTACACAAGTCCCACTTGGCTCACCAAATTTCGTTCTTCTAGGTTGAAGCGTTCGTCTACAGTATCATTTTTTATATTTAGGTTTCCCTCTGTTCTCTCCTATATAGATAGATAAATTTGGAACTCTAAATCCAACATGGTTCTTAGTAGCTCTTTGAAACTTGACAAAATAAAGGAGTTCTCAGTTTTGTCTCTATGGTTTGTTTCCTCGTCAAGAAGCCCTAGGAACAGACTGTGGAAAAGCACTGTCATTGAGAAGGTTTGCCAATCTTCTAAGAATTAACGAGTTTCCGAAACACCAACAAATATTTTTTCACCCAATCTTGATGATACTTGGTGGTAATGATCAGTACACAAATCCCACTTGGCTCACCAAATTTTGTTCTTCTAGGGTGAAGCGTTCCTTTAGAGTAGCAGTTTTTATATTTAGGTTTCCCTCTGTTCTCTCCTATATAGATAGAAGAATTTGGAACTCTAAATCCAGCATGGTTCGTAGTAGCTCTTGGAAACTTGACAATATAAAGGAGTTCACAGTTTTGTTTCTATGGTTTGTTTCCTCTTCAAGTAGCCCTAGGCGCAGACGGTGGAAAAGCAATTTCATTGAGAGGGGTTGCCAAGCTTCTAAGAATTAACGAGTTTCCAAAATACCAGCAAATATATTTTCACCCAATCTTGATGATACTTGGTGGTAAGGATCAGTACACAAATCCCACTTGGCTTACCAAATTTTGTTCTTCTAGGTTGAAGCGTTCGTCTACAGTATCAGTTTTTATATTTAGGTTTCCCTCTGTTCTCTTCTATACAGATGGATGAATTTGGAACTCTAAATCAAAAATGGTTCGTAGTAGCTCTTTGAAACTTGACAAAATAAAGGAGTTCTCACTTTTTTCTCTATGGTTTGTTTCCTCTTCAAGTAGTCCTAGGCACAGACTGTGGAAATGCACTTTCATGGTGAGGGTTTGCCAAGCTTCTATGAATTAACGAGTTTCCGAAATACCAGCAAATATTTTTTTACCCAATTTGATTATACTTGGTGGTAATGATCAGTACACAAATCCCACTTGGCTCACCAAATTTTGTTCTGCTAGGTTGAAGTGTTCGTCTTCTGTTGCAGTTTTTATATTTAGGATTCCCTCTGTTCTCTCCTATATAGAGAGATGAATTTGGAACTCTAAATCCAACATGGCTTGTAGTAGCTCTTTGACACTTGACAAAATGAAGGAGTTCTCAGTTTTGTCTCTATGGTTTGTTTCCTCGTCAAGTAGCCCTAGTCACAGAATGTGGAAAAGCACTGTCATTGAGAGGCGTTGCCAAGCTTCTAAGAATTATCGAGTTTCCGAAATATGAGCACACATTTTTTCACCCAATCTTGATGATACTTGGTGGTAATGATCAGTACACAAGTACCACTTGGCTCACCAAATTTAGTTCATCTAGGTTGAAGCGTTCGTCTACAGTAGCAGTTTTTATATTTAGTTTTCCCTCTGTTCTCTCTTATATAGATAGATGAATTTGGAACTCTCAATCCAACATGGTTCGTAGCAGCTCTTTGAAACTTGACAAAATAAAGGAGTTCTCAGTTTTGTCTCTATGGTTTGTTTCCTCTTCAAGTAGCCCTAGGCAGAGACTAGAAAAGCATTTTCATTGAGAGGGGTTGCCAAGCTTCTAAGAATTAACAAGTTTCCGAAACACCAGCAAATATTTTTTCACCCAATCTTGATGATTCTTGGTGGTAATGATCAGTACACAAATCGCACTTGGCTCGCCAAATTTTGTTCTTCTAGGTTGAAGCGTTCGTCTACAGTAGCAGTTTTTATATTTAGGTTTCCCTCTGTTCTCTCCTATATAGATAGAAGAATTTGGAACTCTAAATCCAACATTGTTCGTAGTAGCTCTTGGAAACTTGAAAATATAAAGGGGTTCTCAGTTTTGTCTCTATGGTTTCTTTCCTCTTAAAGTAGCCCTAGGCACAGACTGTGGAAAAGCACTTTCATCGAGAGGGGCTGCCAAGCTTCTAAGAATTAACGAGTTTCCGTTATTCCAGCAAATATTTTTTCACCCAATCTTGATGATATTTGGTGGTAATGATCAGTACACAAATCCCACTTGGCTCAACAAATTTTGTTCTTCTAGTTTGAAGCGTTCGTCTACAGTAGCAGTTTTTTATTTAGGTTTCCCTCTGCTCTCTCTTATATAGATAGATGAATTTGGAACACTAAATCCAACAGGTTCGTAGTAGCTCTTTGAAACTTGACAAAATAAAGGAGTTCTCATTTTTGTCTCTATGGTTTGTTTCCTCTTCAAGTAGAAGTAGGCGCAGACGGTGGAAAAGCAATTTCTTTGAGAGGGGTTGCCAAGCTTCTAAGAATTAACGTGTTTCCGAAATACCAGCAAATATTTTTTCACCCAATCTTGCTGATACTTGGTGGTAAGGAACAGTACACAAATCCCACTTGGCTCACCAAATTTTGTTCTTCTAGGTTGAAGCGTTCATCTACAGTAGCAGTTTTTATATTTAGGTTTCCCTCTGTTCTCTCCTATATAGATAGATGAATTTGGAACTCTAAATCCAACATGGTTCGTAGTAGATCTTGGAAACTTGACAATATAAAGGAGTTCTCAGTTTTGTCTCTATGGTTTGTTTCCTCTTCAAGTAGTCCTAGGCGCAGACGGTGGAAAAGCGATTTCATTGAGAGGGGTTGCCAAGCTTCTAAGAATTAACGAGTTTCCAAAATACCAGCAAATATTTTTTCACCCAATCTTGATGATACTTGGTGGTAAGGATCAGTACACAAATCCCACTTGGCTTACCAAATTTTGTTCTTCTAGGTTGAAGCGTTGGTCTACAGTATCAGTTTGTATATTTAGGTTTCCCTCTGTTCTCTTCTATACAGATGGATGAATTTGGAACTCTAAATCCAACATGGTTCGTAGTAGCTCTTTGAAAATTGACAAAATAAAGGAGTTCTCACTTTTTTCTCTATGGTTTGTTTCCTCTTCAAGTAGTCCTAGGCACAGAATGTGGAAAAGCACTGTCATTGAGAGGCATTGCCAAGCTTCTAAGAATTATCGAGTTTCCGAAATATGAGCACACATTTTTTCACCCAATCTTGATGATACTTGGTGTTAATGATCAGTACACAAGTACCACTTGGCTCACTAAATTTAGTTCATCTAGGTTGAAGCGTTCGTCTACAGTAGCAGTTTTTATATTTAGTTTTCCCTCTGTTCTCTCTTATATAGATAGATGAATTTGGAACTCTCAATCCAACATGGTTCGTAGCAGCTCTTTGAAACTTGACAAAATAAAGGAGTTCTCAGTTTTGTCTCTCTGGTTTGTCTCCTCTTCAAGTAACCCTAGGCAGAGACTAGAAAAGCATTTTCATTGAGAGGGGTTGCCAAGCTTCTAAGAATTAACAAGTTTCCGAAACACCAGCAAATATTTTTTCACCCAATCTTGATGATTCTTGGTGGTAATGATCAGTACACAAATCCCACTTGGCTCGCCAAATTTTGTTCTTCTAGGTTGAAGCGTTCGTCTACAGTAGCAGTTTTAATATTTAGGTTTCCCTCTGTTCTCTCCTATATAGATAGAAGAATTTGGAACTCTAAATCCAACATGGTTCGTAGTAGCTCTTGGAAACTTGACAATAAAAAGGAGTTCTCAGTTTTGTCTCTATGGTTTCTTTCCTCTTAAAGTAGCCCTAGGCACAGACTGTGGAAAAGCACTTTCATCGAGAGGGGCTGCCAAGCTTCTAAGAATTAACGAGTTTCCGTTATTCCAGCAAATATTTTTTCACCCAATCTTGATGATATTTGGTGGTAATGATCAGTACACAAATCCCACTTGGCTCACCAAATTTTGTTCTTCTAGTTTGAAGCGTTCGTCTACAGTAGCAGTTTTTTATTTAGGTTTCCCTCTGCTCTCTCTTATATAGATAGATGAATTTGGAACACGAAATCCAACAGGTTCGTAGTAGCTCTTTGAAACTTGACAAAATAAAGGAGTTCTCATTTTTGTCTCTATGGTTTGTTTCCTCTTCAAGTAGCCGTAGGCGCAGACGGTGGAAAAGCAATTTCTTTGAGAGGGGTTGCCAAGCTTCTAAGAATTAACGAGTTTCCGAAATACCAGCAAATATTATTTCACCCAATCTTGCTGATACTTGGTGGTAAGGAACAGTACACAAATCCCACTTGGCTCACCAAATTTTGTTCTTCTAGGTTGAAGCGTTCATCTACAGTAGCAGTTTTTATATTTAGGTTTCCCTCTGTTCTCTCCTATATAGATAGATGAATTTGGAACTCTAAATCCAACATGGTTCGTAGTAGCTCTTGGAAACTTGACAATATAAAGGAGTTCTCAGTTTTGTCTCTATGGTTTGTTTCCTCTTCAAGTAGCCCTAGGCGCAGACGGTGGAAAAGCAATTTCATTGAGAGAGGTTGCCAAGCTTCTAAGAATTAACGAGTTTCCAAAATACCAGCAAATATTTTTTCACCCAATCTTGATGATACTTGGTGGTAAGGATCAGTACACAAATCCCACTTGGCTTACCAAATTTTGTTCTTCTAGGTTGAAGCGTTAGTCTACAGTATCAGTTTTTATATTTAGGTTTCCCTCTGTTCTCTTCTATACAGATGGATGAATTTGGAACTCTAAATCCAACATGGTTCGTAGTAGCTCTTTGAAAATTGACAAAATAAAGGAGTTCTCACTTTTTTCTCTATGGTTTGTTTCCTCTTCAAGTAGTCCTAGGCACAGAGTGTGGAAATGCACTTTCATGGTGAGGGTTTGCCAAGCTTCTAAGAATTAACGAGTTTCCGAAATACCAGCAAATATTTTTTCACCCAATTTGATTATACTTGGTGGTAATGATCAGTACACAAATCCCACTTGGCTCACCAAATTTTGTTCTTCTAGGTTGAAGTGTTCGTCTACTGTTGCAGTTTTTATATTTAGGGTTCCCTCTGTTCTCTCCTATATAGAGAGATGAATTTGGAACTCTAAATCCAACATGGCTTGTAGTAGCTCTTTGACACTTGACAAAATGAAGGAGTTCTCAGTTTTGTCTCTATGGTTTGTTTCCTCGTCAAGTAGCCCTAGTCACAGAATGTGGAAAAGCACTGTCATTGAGAGGCATTGCCAAGCTTCTAAGAATTATCGAGTTTCCGAAATATGAGCACACATTTTTTCACCCAATCTTGATGATACTTGGTGTTAATGATCAGTACACAAGTACCACTTGGCTCACTAAATTTAGTTCATCTAGGTTGAAGCGTTCGTCTACAGTAGATGTTTTTATATTTAGTTTTCCCTCTGTTCTCTCTTATATAGATAGATGAATTTGGAACTCTCAATCCAACATGGTTCGTAGCAGCTCTTTGAAACTTGACAAAATAAAGGAGTTCTCAGTTTTGTCTCTGTGGTTTGTTTCCTCTTCAAGTAACCCTAGGCAGAGACTAGAAAAGCATTTTCATTGAGAGGGGTTGCCAAGCTTCTAAGAATTAACAAGTTTCCGAAACACCAGCAAATATTTTTTCACCCAATCTTGATGATTCTTGGTGGTAATGATCAGTACACAAATCCCACTTGGCTCGCCAAATTTTGTTCTTCTAGGTTGAAGCGTTCGTCTACAGTAGCAGTTTTAATATTTAGGTTTCCCTCTGTTCTCTCCTATATAGATAGAAGAATTTGGAACTCTAAATCCAACATGGTTCGTAGTAGCTCTTGGAAACTTGACAATAAAAAGGAGTTCTCAGTTTTGTCTCTATGGTTTCTTTCCTCTTAAAGTAGCCCTAGGCACAGACTGTGGAAAAGCACTTTCATCGAGAGGGGCTGCCAAGCTTCTAAGAATTAACGAGTTTCCGTTATTCCAGCAAATATTTTTTCACCCAATCTTGATGATATTTGGTGGTAATGATCAGTACACAAATCCCACATGGCTCACCAAATTTTGTTCTTCTAGTTTGAAGCGTTCGTCTACAGTAGCAGTTTTTTATTTAGGTTTCCCTCTGCTCTCTCTTATATAGATAGATGAATTTGGAACACAAAATCCAACAGGTTCGTAGTAGCTCTTTGAAACTTGACAAAATAAAGGAGTTCTAATTTTTGTCTCTATGGTTTGTTTCCTCTTCAAGTAGCCGTAGGCGCAGACGGTGGAAAAGCAATTTCTTTGAGAGGGGTTGCCAAGCTTCTAAGAATTAACGAGTTTCCGAAATACCAGCAAATATTTTTTCACCCAATCTTGCTGATACTTGGTGGTAAGGAAAAGTACACAAATCCCACTTGGCTCACCAAATTTTGTTCTTCTAGGTTGAAGCGTTCATCTACAGTATCAGTTTTTATATTTAGGTTTCCCTCTGTTCTCTCCTATATAGATAGATGAATTTGGAACTCTAAATCCAACATGGTTCGTAGTAGCTCTTGGAAACTTGACAATATAAAGGAGTTCTCAGTTTTGTCTCTATGGTTTGTTTCCTCTTCAAGTAGGCCTAGGCGCAGACGGTGGAAAAGCAATTTCATTGAGAGGGGTTGCCAAGCTTCTAAGAATTAACGAGTTTCCAAAATACCAGCAAATATTTTTTCACCCAATCTTGATGATACTTGGTGGTAAGGATCAGTACACAAATCCCACTTGGCTTACCAAATTTTGTTCTTCTAGGTTGAAGCGTTGGTCTACAGTATCAGTTTTTATATTTAGGTTTCCCTCTGTTCTCTTCTATACAGATGGATGAATTTGGAACTCTAAATCCAACATGGTTCGTAGTAGCTCTTTGAAAATTGACAAAATAAAGGAGTTCTCACTTTTTCTCTATGGTTTGTTTCCTCTTCAAGTAGTCTTAGGCACAGACTGTGGAAATGCACTTTCATGGTGAGGGTTTGCCAAGCTTCTAAGAATTAACGAGTTTCCGAAATACCAGCAAATATTTTTCCACCCAATTTGATTATACTTGGTGGTAATGATCAGTACACAAATCCCACTTGGCTCACCAAATTTTGTTCTTCTAGGTTGAAGTGTTCGTCTACTGTTGCAGTTTTTATATTTAGGTTTCCCTCTGTTCTCTCCTATATAGAGAGATGAATTTGGAACTCTAAATCCAACATGGCTTGTAGTAGCTCTTTGACACTTGACAAAATGAAGGAGTTCTCAGTTTTGTCTCTATGGTTTGTTTCCTCGTCAAGTAGCCCTAGTCACAGAATGTGGAAAAGCACTGTCATTGAGAGGCATTGCCAAGCTTCTAAGAATTATCGAGTTTCGGAAATATGAGCACACATTTTTTCACCCAATCTTGATGATACTTGGTGTTAATGATCAGTACACAAGTAACACTTGGCTCACTAAATTTAGTTCATCTAGGTTGAAGCGTTCGTCTACAGTAGCAGTTTTTATATTTAGTTTTCCCTCTGTTCTCTCTTATATAGATAGATGAATTTGGAACTCTCAATCCAACATGGTTCGTAGCAGCTCTTTGAAACTTGACAAAATAAAGGAGTTCTCAGTTTTGTCTCTGTGGTTTGTTTCCTCTTCAAGTAACCCTAGGCAGAGACTAGAAAAGCATTTTCATTGAGAGGGGTTGCCAAGCTTCTAAGAATTAACAAGTTTCCGAAACACCAGCAAATATTTTTTCACCCAATCTTGATGATTCTTGGTGGTAATGATCAGTACACAAATCCCACTTGGCTCGCCAAATTTTGTTCTTCTAGGTTGAAGCGTTCGTCTACAGTAGCAGTTTTAATATTTAGGTTTCCCTCTGTTCTCTCCTATATAGATAGAAGAATTTGGAACTCTAAATCCAACATGGTTCGTAGTAGCTCTTGGAAACTTGACAATAAAAAGGAGTTCTCAGTTGTGTCTCTATGGTTTCTTTCCTCTTAAAGTAGCCCTAGGCACAGACTGTGGAAAAGCACTTTCATCGAGAGGGGCTGCCAAGCTTCTAAGAATTAACGAGTTTCCGTTATTCCAGCAAATATTTTTTCACCCAATCTTGATGATATTTGGTGGTAATGATCAGTACACAAATCCCACATGGCTCACCAAATTTTGTTCTTCTAGTTTGAAGCGTTCGTCTACAGTAGCAGTTTTTTATTTAGGTTTCCCTCTGCTCTCTCTTATATAGATAGATGAATTTGGAACACAAAATCCAACAGGTTCGTAGTAGCTCTTTGAAACTTGACAAAATAAAGGAGTTCTAATTTTTGTCTCTATGGTTTGTTTCCTCTTCAAGTAGCCGTAGGCGCAGACGGTGGAAAAGCAATTTCTTTGAGAGGGGTTGCCAAGCTTCTAAGAATTAACGAGTTTCCGAAATACCAGCAAATATTTTTTCACCCAATCTTGCTGATACTTGGTGGTAAGGAAAAGTACACAAATCCCACTTGGCTCACCAAATTTTGTTCTTCTAGGTTGAAGCGTTCATCTACAGTATCAGTTTTTATATTTAGGTTTCCCTCTGTTCTCTCCTATATAGATAGATGAATTTGGAACTCTAAATCCAACATGGTTCGTAGTAGCTCTTGGAAACTTGACAATATAAAGGAGTTCTCAGTTTTGTCTCTATGGTTTGTTTCCTCTTCAAGTAGCCCTAGGCGCAGACGGTGGAAAAGCAATTTCATTGAGAGGGGTTGCCAAGCTTCTAAGAATTAACGAGTTTCCAAAATACCAGCAAATATTTTTTCACCCAATCTTGATGATACTTGGTGGTAAGGATCAGTACACAAATCCCACTTGGCTTACCAAATTTTGTTCTTCTAGGTTGAAGCGTTGGTCTACAGTATCAGTTTTTATATTTAGGTTTCCCTCTGTTCTCTTCTATACAGATGGATGAATTTGGAACTCTAAATCCAACATGGTTCGTAGTAGCTCTTTGAAAATTGACAAAATAAAGGAGTTCTCACTTTTTTCTCTATGGTTTGTTTCCTCTTCAAGTAGTCCTAGGCACAGACTGTGGAAATGCACTTTCATGGTGAGGGTTTGCCAAGCTTCTAAGAATTAACGAGTTTCCGAAATACCAGCAAATATTTTTTCACCCAATTTGATTATACTTGGTGGTAATGATCAGTACACAAATCCCACTTGGCTCACCAAATTTTGTTCTTCTAGGTTGAAGTGTTCGTCTACTGTTGCAGTTTTTATATTTAGGTTTCCCTCTGTTCTCTCCTATATAGAGAGATGAATTTGGAACTCTAAATCCAACATGGCTTGTAGTAGCTCTTTGACACTTGACAAAATGAAGGAGTTCTCAGTTTTGTCTCTATGGTTTGTTTCCTCGTCAAGTAGCCCTAGTCACAGAATGTGGAAAAGCACTGTCATTGAGAGGCATTGCCAAGCTTCTAAGAATTATCGAGTTTCGGAAATATGAGCACACATTTTTTCACCCAATCTTGATGATACTTGGTGTTAATGATCAGTACACAAGTAACACTTGGCTCACTAAATTTAGTTCATCTAGGTTGAAGCGTTCGTCTACAGTAGCAGTTTTTATATTTAGTTTTCCCTCTGTTCTCTCTTATATAGATAGATGAATTTGGAACTCTCAATCCAACATGGTTCGTAGCAGCTCTTTGAAACTTGACAAAATAAAGGAGTTCTCAGTTTTGTCTCTGTGGTTTGTTTCCTCTTCAAGTAACCCTAGGCAGAGACTAGAAAAGCATTTTCATTGAGAGGGGTTGCCAAGCTTCTAAGAATTAACAAGTTTCCGAAACACCAGCAAATATTTTTTCACCCAATCTTGATGATTCTTGGTGGTAATGATCAGTACACAAATCCCACTTGGCTCGCCAAATTTTGTTCTTCTAGGTTGAAGCGTTCGTCTACAGTAGCAGTTTTAATATTTAGGTTTCCCTCTGTTCTCTCCTATATAGATAGAAGAATTTGGAACTCTAAATCCAACATGGTTCGTAGTAGCTCTTGGAAACTTGACAATAAAAAGGAGTTCTCAGTTGTGTCTCTATGGTTTCTTTCCTCTTAAAGTAGCCCTAGGCACAGACTGTGGAAAAGCACTTTCATCGAGAGGGGCTGCCAAGCTTCTAAGAATTAACGAGTTTCCGTTATTCCAGCAAATATTTTTTCACCCAATCTTGATGATATTTGGTGGTAATGATCAGTACACAAATCCCACATGGCTCACCAAATTTTGTTCTTCTAGTTTGAAGCGTTCGTCTACAGTAGCAGTTTTTTATTTAGGTTTCCCTCTGCTCTCTCTTATATAGATAGATGAATTTGGAACACAAAATCCAACAGGTTCGTAGTAGCTCTTTGAAACTTGACAAAATAAAGGAGTTCTCATTTTTGTCTCTATGGTTTGTTTCCTCTTCAAGTAGCCGTAGGCGCAGACGGTGGAAAAGCAATTTCTTTGAGAGGGGTTGCCAAGCTTCTAAGAATTAACGAGTTTCCGAAATACCAGCAAATATTTTTTCACCCAATCTTGGTGATACTTGGTGGTAAGGAACAGTACACAAATCCCACTTGGCTCACCAAATTTTGTTCTTCTAGGTTGAAGCGTTCATCTACAGTAGCAGTTTTTATATTTAGGTTTCCCTCTGTTCTCTCCTATATAGATAGATGAATTTGGAACTCTAAATCCAACATGGCTTGAAGTAGCTCTTTGAAACTTGACAAAATGAAGAAGTTCTCAGCTTTGTTTCTATGGTTTGTTTCCTCGTCAAGTAGCCCTAGTCACAGAATGTGGAAAAGCACTGTCATTGAGAGGCATTGCCAAGCTTCTAAGAATTATCGAGTTTCCGAAATATGAGCACACATTTTTTCACCCAATCTTGATGATACTTGGTGTTAATGATCAGTACACAAGTACCACTTGGCTCACTAAATTTAGTTCATCTAGGTTGAAGCGTTCGTCTACAGTAGCAGTTTTTATATTTAGTTTTCCCTCTGTTCTCTCTTATATAGATAGATGAATTTGGAACTCTCAATCCAACATGGTTCGTAGCAGCTCTTTGAAACTTGACAAAATAAAGGAGTTCTCAGTTTTGTCTCTGTGGTTTGTTTCCTCTTCAAGTAACCCTAGGCAGAGACTAGAAAAGCATTTTCATTGAGAGGGGTTGCCAAGCTTCTAAGAATTAACAAGTTTCCGAAACACCAGCAAATATTTTTTCACCCAATCTTGATGATTCTTGGTGGTAATGATCAGTACACAAATCCCACTTGGCTCGCCAAATTTTGTTCTTCTAGGTTGAAGCGTTCGTCTACAGTAGCAGTTTTAATATTTAGGTTTCCCTCTGTTCTCTCCTATATAGATAGAAGAATTTGGAACACTAAATCCAACATGGTTCGTAGTAGCTCTTGGAAACTTGACAATATAAACAATTTCTCAGTTTTGTCTCTATGGTTTGTCTTCTTTTCAAGTAGCCCTAGGCACAGACTGTGGAAAAGCTCTTTCATCGAGAGGGGTTGCCAAGCTTATAAGTATTAACGAGTTTGCGATATACCAGCAAATATTTTTTCACCCAATCTTGATGATACTTGGTGGTAATGATCAGTACACAAATCCCACTTGGCTAACCAAATTTTGTTCTTCTAGGTTGAAGCGTTCGTCTACAGTATCAGTTTTTATATTTAGGTTTCCCTCTGCTCTCTCCTACATAGATAGATGAATTTGGAACTCTAAATCCAACATGGTTTGTAGTAGCTCTTTGAAACTTGAAAAATAAAGGAGTTCTCAGTTTAGTCTCTATGGTTTGTTTCCTCTTCAAGTAACCCTAGGCACAGACTGTGGAAAGCACTTTCATTGAGAGGGGTTGCCAAGCTTCTAAGATATAACGAGTTTCCGAAACACCAGCAAATATTTTTTCACCCAATCTTGATGATACTTGGTGGTAATAATCAGTACAAAATTCCCACTTGGCTCACCAAATTTTGTTCTTCTAGGTTGAAGGGTTCGTCTACAGTATCAGATTATATATTTAGGTTTCCCTCTGTTCTCTCCAATATAGATAGATGAATTTGGAACTCTAAATTCAACATGGTTCGTAGGAGCTCTTTGAAACTTGACATAATAAAGGAGTTCTCAGTTTTTTCTCTATGGTTTGTTCTTTTTTCAAGTAGCCCTAGGCACAGACTGTGCAAAAGCTGTTTCATCGAGAGGGGTTGCCAAGCTTCAAAGTAATAATGAGTTTCCGATATACCAGCAAATATTTTTTCACCCAATCTTGATGATACTTGGTGGTATTGATCAGTACACAAATCCCACTTGGCTCACCAAATTTTGTTCTTCTAGGTTGAAGCGTTCGTCTACAGTAGCAGTTTATATTTAGGTTTCCCTCTGTTCTCTCCAATATAGATAGATGAATTTGGAACTCTAAATTCAACATGGTTCGTAGTAGCTCTTTGAAACTTGACAAAATAAAGGAGTTCTCAGTTCTTTCTCTATGGTTTGTTTCCTCTTCAAGTAGCCCTAGGCGCAGACGGCGGAAAAGCAATTTCTTTGAGAGGGGTTGCCAAGCTTCTAAGAAATAACGAGTTTCCGAAATACCAGCAAATATTTTTTCACCCAATCTTGATGATACTTGGTGGGAAAGATGAGTACACAAATCCCACTTGGATCACCAAATTTTGTTCTTCTAGGTTGAAGCGTTCGTCTACTGTTGCAGTTTTTATATTTAGGTTTCCCTCTGTTCTCTCCTATATAGATAGATGAAATTGGAACTCTAAATTCAACATGGATTGTAGTAGCTCTTTGAAACTTGACAAAATGAAGGAGTTCTCAGTTTTGTTTCTATGGTTTGTTTCCTCATCAAGTAGCCCTAGGCACAGATTGTGGAAAAGCACTGTCATTGAGAGGCGTTGCCAAGCTTCTAAGAATTAACGAGTTTCCGAAATATGAGCAAACATTTTTTCACCCAATCTTGATGATACTTGGTGGTAATGATCAGTACACAAGTCCCACTTGGCTCACCAAATTTAGTTCTTCTAGGTTGAAGCGTTCGTCTACAGTAGCAGTTTTTATATTTAGTTTTCCCTCTGTTCTCTCTTATATAGATAGATAAATTTGGAACTCTAAATCCAACATGGTGTGTAGCAGCTCTTTGAAATTTGACAAAATAAAGGAGTTCTCAGTTTTGTCCCTGTGGTTTGTTTCCTCTTCAAGTAGCCCTAGGCAGAGACTGGAAAAGCACTTTCATTGAGAGGGGTTGCGAAGCTTCTAAGAATTAACGAGTTTCCAAAACACCAGCAAGTATTTTTTCAACCAATCTTGATGATACTTTGTGGTGATGATAAGTACACAAATCCCACTTGGCTCACCAAATTTTGTTCTTCTATGTTGAAGCGTTCGTCTACAGTAGCGGTTTTTATAATTAGGTTTCCCTCTGTTCTCTCCTATATAGAGAGATAAATGTGGAACTCTAAATCCAACATGGTTCGTAGTAGCTCTTTGAAACTTTACAAAATTAAGAAGTTCTCAGTTTTGTCTCTATGGTTTGTTTCCTCTTCAAGTAGCCCTAGGCACAGGCTGTGGAAAAGCACTTTCATTGAGAAGGGTTGCCAATCTTCTAAGAATTAACGAGTATCTGAAATACCAGCAAATATTTTTTCACCCAATCTTGATAATACTTGGTGGTAATGATCAGTACACAAATTCACTTGGCTCACCAAATTTTGTTCTTCTAAGGTGAAGCGTTCGTCTACAGTAGCAGTTTTTATATTTAGGTTTCCCTCTGTTCTCTCCTATGTAGATAGAAGAATTTGGAACTCTAAATCCAACATGGTTTGTAGTAGCTCTTGGAAACTTGACAATATAAAGGAGTTCTCAGGTTTGTCTCTATGGTTTGTTTCTTTTTCAAGTAGCCCTAGGCACAGACTGTGGAGAAGCACTTTCATCGAGAGGGCCTGACAAGCTTCTAAGAATTAACGATTTTCCAATATTCCAGCAAATATTTTTTTCACCCAATCTTGATGATACTTGGTGGTAATGATCAGTACACAAATCCCACTTGGCTAACCAAATTTTGTTCTTCTAGTTGAAGCGTTCGTCTACAGTAGCAGTTTTTTTATTTAGGTTTCCCTCTGCTATCTCCTATATAGATAGATGAATTTGGAACTCTAAATCCAAAATGGTTCGTAGTATCTCTTTGAAACTTGACAAAATAAAGGAGTTCTCAGTTTTGTCTCTATGGTTTGTTTCCTCTTCAAGTAGCCCTAGGCAGACAGTGTGGAAAAGCACTTTCATTGAGAGGGGTTGCCAAGCTTCTAAGAATTAACGAGTTTCCGAAACACCAGCAAATATTTTTGCACCCAAACTTGATGATACTTGGTGGTAAGGATCAGTACACAAATCCCACTTGGCTCACGAAATTTTGTTCTTCTATGTTGAAGCATTCGTGTACAGTATCAGTTTTTATATTTAGGTTTCCTTCTGTTCTCTCCTATATAGATAGATGAAATTCGAACTCAAAATCCAACTTGGTTGGTAGTAGCTCTTTGAAACTTGACAAAATAAAGGAGTTCTCAGATTTTTCACTATGGTTTGTTTCCACTTCCAGTAGCCCAAAGCAAAAACTGTGGAAAAGCAATTTTATTGAAAGGGGTTGCCAACTTACAAGAAATTACGATTTTCCGAAATACCAGCAAATATTGTTCACACAATCTTGATGATACGTGGTGGTAATGATCAGTACACAAATCCCACTTGGCTCACCAAATTTTGTTCTTCTAGGTTGAAGTGTTCGTCTACAGTAGCAGTTTTTATATTTAGGTTTCCCCCTGTTCTGTTCTATATAGATAGATGAATTTGGAAATCTAAATCCAACATGGTTCCTAGTAGCTCTTTGAAACTTGACAAAATAAAGGAGTTCTCAGTTTTGTCTCTATGGTTTGTTTCCTCTTCAAGTAGCCCTAGGCAGAGACTGTGGAAAAGCACTTTCATCGAGAGGGGTTGCCAAGCTTCAAAGAATTAACGAGTTTCCGAAATACCAGCAAATATTTTTTCACCGAATTTTTATTATACTTGGTGGTAATGATCAGTACACAAATCCCACATGGCTCACCAAATTTTGTTCTTCTAGGTTGAAGCATTCGTGTACAGTATCAGTTTTTATATTTAGATTTCCTTCTGTTCTCTCCTATATAGGTAGATGAATTTGGAACTCAAAATCCAACATGGTTTGGAGTAGCTCTTTGAAACTTGAAAAAATAAAGAAGGTCTCAGTTTTGTCTCTGTGGTTTGTTTCCTCTTCAAGTAGCCCTAGGCAGAGACTGTGGAAAAGCAATTTCATTGAGAGGGGTCGCCAAGCTTCTAAGAATTAACGAGTTTCCGAAATACCAGCAAATATTTTTCACCCAATCATGATGATACGTGGTGATAATGATCAGCTCACAAATCCCACTAGGCTCACCAAATTTTGTTCTTCTAGGTTGAAGCGTTCGTCTACAGTAGCAGTTTTTATATTTAGGTTTCCCTCTGTTCTCTCCTATAGAGATAGATGAATTTGGAACTCTAAATACAACATGGTTCGTAGTAGCTCTTTGAAACTTGACAAAATAAAGGAGTTCTCAGTTTTATCTCTATGGTTTGTTTCCTCTTCAAGTAGCCCTAGGCACAGAGTGTGGAAAAGCACTTTCATCCAGAGGGGTTGCCAAGCTTCTAAGAATTAAAGAGTTTCCGAAATACCAGCAAATATTTTTTCACCCAATCTTGATGATACTTGGTGGTAATGATCAGTACACAAATCCCACTTGGCTCACCAAATTTTGTTCTTCTAGGTTGAAGCGTTCGTCTACAGTAGCAGTTTTTATATTTAGGTTTCCCTCTGTTCTCTCCTATATAGATAGATGAATTGGGAACTCTAAATCCAACATGGTTCGTAGTAGCTCTTTGAAACTTGAAAAATAAAGGAGTTCTCAGTTTTGTCTCTATGGGGTGTTTCATCTTCAAGTAGCCCTAGGCACTGACTGTGGAAATGCACTTTCATCGAGAGGGGTTGCCAAGCTTCTAAGAATTAACGAGTTTTCCAAATACCAGCAAATATCTTTTCACCCAATCTTGATGATACTTGGTGGTAATGATCAGTACACAAAGCCCACTTGGCTCACCAAATTTTGTTCTTCTAGGTTGAAGCGTTCGTCTATAGTAGCTGTTTTTATATTTAGGTCTCCCTCTGTTCTCTCCTATATAGATAGATGAATTTGGAACTCTAAATCCAACATGGTTCGTTGTAGCTCTTGGAAACTTGACAATGTAAAGGAGTTCTCAGTTTTGTCTCTATGGTTTGTTTCCTTTTCAAGTAGCCCTAGGCACAGACTGTGAAAAGCACTTTCATCGAGAGGCGTTGCCAAGCTTCTAAGAATTAACGAGTTTCCAATATACCAGGAAATATTTTTTCACCCAATCTTGATGATACCTGGTGGTAATGATCAGTACACAAATCCCACTTGGCTCACCAAATTTTGTTCTTCTAGGTTGAAGCGTTCGTATACAGTAGCAGTTTTTATATTTAGGTTTCCCTCTGTTCTCTCCTATATAGATAGATGAATTTGGAACTCTAAATCCAACATGGTTAGTAGTAGCTCTTTGAAACTTGACATAATAAAGGAATTCTCAGTTTTGTCTCCATGGTTTGTTTCCTCTTCAAGTAGCCTTAGGCACAGACTGTGGAAAAGCACTTTCATTGTGATGGGTTGCCAAGCTTCTAAGAATTAACGAGTTTCCGTAATACGAGCAAACACTTTTTCACCCAATCTTGATGATACTTGGTGGTAATGATCAGTACACAAATCCCAGTTGGCTCACGAAATTTTGTTCTTCTAGGTTGAAGCCTTCGTCTACAGTAGCAGTTTTTATATTTAGGTTTCCTCTGCTCTCTCCAATATAGATAGATGAATTTGGAACTCTAAATCCAACATGGTTCATAGTAGCTCTTTGAAACTTGACAAAATAAAGGAGTTCTCAGTTTTGTCTCTATGGTTTGTTTGCTCGTCAAGTAGCCCTAGGCATAGACTGTGGAAAAGCAATTTCATTGAGAGGGGTTGCCAAGCTTCTAAGAATTAACGAGTTTCGGAAATAGCAGCAAATATTTTTCACCCAATCTTGATGATACTTGGTGGTAATGATCAGTACACAAATCCCACTTGGCTCAAAAAATTTTGTTCTCCTCCGTTGAAGCGTTCATCTACAGTAGTAGTTTTTATATTTAGTTTTCCCACTGTTCTCCCCTATATAGATAGATGAATTTTGAACTCTAAATCCAACATGGTTTGTAGTAGCTCTTTGAAACTTTACAAAATAAAGAAGTTCTCAGTTTTGTCTCTATGGTTTTTTTCCTCTTCAAGTAGCCTTCAGCACAGACTGTGGAAAAGCACTTTCATTGAGATGGGTTGCCAAGCTTCTAAGAATTAACGAGTTTCCAAAATACCAGAAAATATTTTTTCACCCGATCTTGATGATACTTGGTGGTAATGATTAGTACAGAAATCCCACTTGGCTCACGAAATTTTGTTCTTCTAGGTTGAAGCGTCGTGTAAAGTAGCAGTTTTTATATTTAGGTTTCCTTCTGTTCTCTCCTATATAGATAGATGAATTTGGAACTCTAAATCCAACATGGTTTGTAGTAGCTCATTGAAACTTGACAAAATAAAAGAGTTCTCAGTTTTGTCTCTATGGTTTGTTTCCTTTTCAAGTAGCCCTAGGCACAGACTGTGGAAAAGCAATTTCATTGAGAGGGGTTGCCAAGCTTCTAAGAATTAACGAGTTTCGGAAATAGCAGCAAATATTTTTTCACCCAATCTTGATGATCGTGGTAATAATGATTAGTACACAAATCCCACTTGGCTCACCAAATTTTATTCTTCTAGGTTGAAGCGTTCTTCTACAATAGCAGTTTTTTATATTTAGGTTTTCCCTCTGCTCTCTCCTATATAGATAGATGAATTTGGAACTCTAAATCCAACATGGTTCGTAGTAGCTCTTGGAAAGTTGACAATATAAAGGAGTTCTCAGTTTTGTCTCTATGGTTTGTTTCCTTTTCAAGTAGCCCTAGGCACAGACTGTGGAAAAGCACTTTCATTGAGAGGCGTTGCCAAGCTTCTAAGAATTAACGAGTTCCGATATACCAGCAAATATTTTTTTACCCAATCTTGATGATACTTGGTGGTAATGATCAGTACACAAATCCCACTTGGCTCACCAAATTTTGTTTTTCAAGGTTGAAGCGTTCCACTACAGTATCAGTTTTTATATTTATCTTTCCCTCTGTTTCTCCTATGTAAATAAATGAATTTGGAACTCTAAATCCAACATGGTTTGTAGTAGCTCATTGAAACTTGACAAAATAAAAGAGTTCTCAGTTTTGTCTCTATGGTTTGTTTCCTTTTCAAGTAGCCCTAGGCACAGACTGTGGAAAAGCACTTTCATTGAGAAGGGTTGCCAACCTTCTAAGAATTAACGAGTTACCGAAATACCAGCAAATATTTTTTCACCCAATCTTGATGGTACTAGGTGGTAATTATCAGTACACAAATTCCACGTGGCTCACCAAATTTTATTCTTCTAGGTTGAAGTGTTCGTCTACAGTAGCAGTTTTTATATTTAGGTTTCCCTCTGTTCTCTCCTATATGAATAGATGAATTTGGAACTCTAAATCCAACATGGTTCGTAGAAGCTCTTGGAAAGTTGACAATGTAAAGGAGTTCTCAGTTTTGTCTCTATGGTTTGTTTCCTTTTCAAGTAGCCCTAGGCACAGACTGTGGAAAAGCACTTTCATCGAGAGGGGTTGCCAAGCTTCAAAGTAATAATGAGTTTCCGATATACCAGCAAATATTTTTTCACCCAATCTTGATGATACTTGGTGGTAATGATCAGTACACAAATCCCACTTGGCTCACCAAATTTTGTTCTTCTAGGTTGAAGCGTTCGTCTACAGTAGCAGTTTATATTTAGGTTTCCCTTTGTTCTCTCCAATATAGATAGATGAATTTGGAACTCTAAATTCAACATGGTTCGTAGTAGCTCTTTGAAACTTGACAAAATAAAGGAGTTCTCAGTTCTTTCTCTATGGTTTGTTTCCTCTTCAAGTAGCCCTAGGCGCAGACGGCGAAAAAGCAATTTCTTTGAGAGGGGTTGCCAAGCTTCTAAGAAATAACGAGTTTCCGAAATACCAGCAAATATTTTTTCACCCAATCTTGATGATACTTGGTGGGAAAGATGAGTACACAAATCCCACTTGGCTCACCAAATTTTGTTTTCTTGGTTGAAGCGTTCGTCTACTGTTGCAGTTTTTATATTTAGGTTTCCCTCTGTTCTCTCCTATATAGATAGATGAAATTGGAACTCTAAATTCAACATGGATTGTAGTAGCTCTTTGAAACTTGACAAAATGAAGGAGTTCTCCGTTTTGTTTCTATGGTTTGTTTCCTCATCAAGTAGCCCTAGGCACAGATTGTGGAAAAGCACTGTCATTGAGAGGCGTTGCAAGCTTCTAGGAATTAACGAGTTTCCGAAATATGAGCAAACATTTTTTCACCCAATCTTGATGATCCTTGGTGGTAATGATCAGTACACAAGTCCCACTTGGCTCACCAAATTTAGTTCTTCTAGGTTGAAGCGTTCGTCTACAGTAGCAGTTTTTATATTTAGTTTTCCCTCTGTTCTCTCTTATATAGATAGATTAATTTGGAACTCTAAATCCAATATGGTGTGTATCAGCTCTTTGAAATTTGACAAAATAAAGGATTTCTCAGTTTTGTCCCTGTGCTTTGTTTCCTCTTCAAGTAGCCCTAGGCAGAGACTGGAAAAGCACTTTCATTGAGAGGGGTTGCTGAGCTTCTAAGAATTAACGAGTTTCCAAAACACCAGCAAGTATTTTTTCAACCAAACTTGATGATACTTGGTGCTGATGATCAGTACACAAATCCCACTTGGCTCACCAAATTTTGTTCTTCTATGTTGAAGCGTTCGTCTACAGTAGCGGTTTTTATAATTAGGTTTCCCTCTGTTCTCTCCTATATAGATAGATAAATGTGGAACTCTAAATCCAACATGGTTCGTAGTAGCTCTTTGAAACTTTACAAAATAAAGAAGTTCTCAGTTTTGTCTCTATGGTTTGTTTCCTCTTCAAGTAGCCCTAGGCACAGGCTGTGGAAAAGCACTTTCATTGAGAAGGGTTGCCAATCTTCTAAGAATTAACGAGTATCTGAAATACCAGCAAATATTTTTTCACCCAATCTTGATAATACTTGGTGGTAATGATCAGTACACAAATTCACTTGGCTCACCAAATTTTGTTCTTCTAGGGTGAAGCGTTCGTCTACAGTAGCAGTTTTTATATTTAGGTTTCCCTCTGTTCTCTCCTATATAGATAGAAGAATTTGGAACTCTAAATCCAACATGGTTTGTAGTAGCTCTTGGAAACTTGACAATATAAAGGAGTTCTCAGTTTTGTCTCTATGGTTTGTTTCTTTTTCAAGTAGCCCTAGGCACAGACTGTGGAAAAGCACTTTCATCGAGAGGGCCTGGCAAGCTTCTAAGAATTAACGAGTTTCCAATATTCCAGCAAATATTTTTTTCACCCAATCTTGATGATAATTTGTGGTAATGATCAGTACACAAATCCCACTTGGCTCACCAAATTTTGTTCTTCTAGTTGAAGCGTTCGTCTACAGTAGCAGTTTTTTTTATTTAGGTTTCCCTCTGCTCTCTCCTATATAGATAGATGAATTTGGAACTCTAAATCCAAAATGGTTCGTAGTATCTCTTTGAAACTTGACAAAATAAAGGAGTTCTCAGTTTTGTCTCTATGGTTTGTTTCCTCTTCAAGTAGCCCTAGGCAGACAGTGTGGAAAAGCACTTTCATTGAGAGAAGTTGCCAAGCTTCTAAGAATTAACGAGTTTCCAAAACACCAGCAAATATTTTTGCACCCAATCTTGATGATACTTGGTGGTAAGGATCAGTACACAAATCCCACTTGGCTCACGAAATTTTGTTCTTCTATGTTGAAGCATTCGTGTACAGTATCAGTTTTTATATTTAGGTTTCCTTCTGTTCTCTCCTATATAGATAGATGAAATTCGAACTCTAAATCCAACTTGGTTGGTAGTAGCTCTTCGATACTTGACAAAAAAATGAGTTCTCAGTTTTGTCTCTATGGTTTGTTTCCTCATCAATAGCCCTAGGCACAGACTGTGGTAAAGCACTTTAATTGAGAGGGGTTGCCAACCTTCTAAGAATTTACGAGTTTCCGAAATGCCAGCAAATATTTTTTCACCCAATCTTGATGATACTTGGTGGTAATGATCAGTACACAAATCCCACTTGGCTCACCAAATTTTGTTCTTCTAGGTTGAAGCGTTCGTCTACAGTAGCAGTTTTTATATTTAGTTTTCCCTCTGTTCTCTCCTATATAGATAGATGAATTTGGAACTCTAAATTCAACATGGTTCGTAGTAGCTCTTTGAAACTTGACAAAATAAAGGAGTTCTCAGTTTTGTCTCTATTGCTTGTTTCCTCTTCAAGTAGCCCTAGGCACAGACTGTGGAAAAGCACTGTCATCGAGAGGGGTTTCCAAGCTTCTAAGAATTAACGAGTTTCCGAAATACCAGCAAATATTTTTTCACCCAATCTTGATCATACTTGGTGGTAATGATCAGTACACAAATCCCACTTGGCTCACCAAATTTTGTTCTTCTAGGTTGAAGCGTTCGTCTACAGTAGCAGTTTTTATATTTAGTTTTCCTCTGTTCTCTCCTATATAGATAGATGAATTTTAACACTAAATCCAACATGGTTCGTAGTAGCTCTTTGAAACTTGACAAAATAAAGGAGTTCTCAGTTTTGTCTCTGTGGTTTGTTTCCTCTTCAAGTAGCCCTAGGCAGAGACTGTGGAAAAGCAATTTCATTGAGAGGGGTCGCCAAGCTTCTAAGAATTAACGAGTTTCCGAAATACCAGCAAATTTTTTTCACCCAATCATGATGATACGTGGTGATAATGATCAGCCCACAAATCCCACTAGGCTCAAAAAATTTTGTTCTTCTAGGTTGAAGCGTTCGTCTACAGTAGCAGTTTTTATATTTAGGTTTCCCTCTGTTCTCTCCTATATAGATAGATGAATTTGGAACTCTAAATACAACATGGTTCGTAGTAGCTCTTTGAAACTTGACAAAATAAAGGAGTTCTCAGTTTTGTCTCTATTTTTTGGTTCCTCTTCAAGTAGCCCTAGGCACAGACTGTGGAAAAGCACTTTCATTCAGAGGGGTTGCCAAGCTTCTAAGAATTAAAGAGTTTCCGAAATACCAGCAAATATTTTTTCACCCAATCTTGATGATACTTGGTGGTAATGATCAGTACACAAATCCCACTTGGCTCACCAAATTTTGTTCTTCTAGGTTGAAGCGTTCATCTACAGTAACAGTTTTTATATTTAGGTTTCCCTCTGTTCTCTCCTATATAGATAGATGAATTTGGAACTCTAAATCCAACATGGTTCGTAGTAGCTCTTTGAAACTTGAAAAATAAAGGAGTTCTCAGTTTTGTCTCTATGGGGTGTTTCATCTTCAAGTAGCCCTAGGCACAGACTGTGGAAATGCACTTTCATCGAGAGGGGTTGCCAAGCTTCTAAGAATTAACGAGTTTTCCAAATACCAGCAAATATCTTTTCACCCAATCTTGATGATACTTGGTGGTAATGATCAGTACACAAAGCCCACTTGGCTCACCAAATTTTGTTCTTCTAGGTTGAAGCGTTCGTCTATAGGAGCTGTTTTTATATTTAGGTTTCCCTCTGTTCTCTCCTATATAGATAGATGAATTTGGAACTCTAAATCCAACATGGTTCGTAGTAGTTCTTGGAAACTTGACAATGTAAAGGAGTTCTCAGTTTTGTCTCTATGGTTTGTTTCCTTTTCAAGTAGCCCTAGGCACAGACTGTGAAAAGCACTTTCATCGAGAGGGGTTGCCAAGCTTCTAAAAATTAACGAGTTTCCGATATACCAGGAAATATTTTTTCACCCAATCTTGATGATACCTGGTGGTAATGATCAGTACACAAATCCCACTTGGCTCACCAAATTTTGTTCTTCTAGTTTGAAGCGTTCGTATACAGTAGCCGTTTTTATATTTAGGTTTCCCTCTGCTCTCTCCTATATAAATAGATGAATTTGTAACTCTAAACCCAACATGGTTCGTAGTAGCTCTTGGAAAGTTGACAATATAAAGTAGTACTCAGTTTTGTCTCTATGGTTTGTTTCCTTTTCAAGTAGCCCTAGGCACAGACTGTGGAAAAGCACTTTCATTGAGAGGCGTTGCCAAGCTTCTAAGAATTAACGAGTTTCCGATAGACCAGCAAATATTTTTTCACCCAATCTTGATGATACTTGGTGGTAATGATCAGAACACAAATCCCACTTGGCTCAACAAATTTTGTTTCTCTAGGTTGAAGCGTTCGTCTACAGTATCAGTTTTTATATTTAGGTTTCCCTCTGTTATCTCCTATATAAATAGATGAATTTGGAACTCTAAATCCAACATGGTTCTAGTAGCTCATTGAAACTTGACAAAATAAAGGAGTTCTCAGTTTTGTCTCTATGGTTTGTTTCCTCTTTAAGTAGCCCTAGGCACAGACTGTGGAAAAGCACTTTCATTGAGAAGGGTTGCCAACCTTCTAAGAATTAACGAGATACTGAAATACCAGCAAATATTTTTTCACCCAATCTTGATGATACTTGGTGGTAATGATCAGTACACAAAATTCACTTGGCTCAGCAAATTTTATTCTTCTAGGTTGAAGCGTTCGTCTACAGTAGCAGTTTTTATATTTAGGTTTCCCTCTGTTCTCTCCTATAAAGATAGATGAATTTGGAACTCTAAATCCAACATGGTTCGTAGAAGCTCTTGGAAACTTGACAATGTAAAGGAGTTCTCAGTTTTGTCTCTATGGTTTGTTTCCTTTTCAAGTAGCCCTAGGCACATACTGTGGAAAAGCACTTTCATCGAGAGGGGTTTCCAAGCTTCTAAGAATTAACGAGTTTCCGAAATACCAGCATATATTTTTTTACCCAATCTTGATGATACTTGGTGGTAATGATCAGTACACAAATCCCACTTGGCTCACCAAATTTTGTTCTTCTAGGTTGAAGCGTTCGTCTACAGTAGCAGTTTTATATTTAGGTTTTCCTCTGTTCTCTCCTATATAGATAGATGAATTTGGAAATCTAAATCCAACATGTTCGTAGTAGCTCTTTGAAACCTTGACAAAATAAAGGAGTTCTCAGTTTTGTCTCTATGGTTTGTTTCCTCTTTAAGTAGCCCTAGGCAAAGACTGTGGAAAAGCACTTTCATTGAGAGCGGTTGCCAAGCTTCTAAGAATTAAGGAGTTTCCCATATACCAGCAAATATTTTTCACCCAATCTTGATGATACTTGGTGGTAATGATCAGTACACAAGTCCCACTTGGCTCAAAAAATTTTGTTCTTCTAGGTTGAAGCGTTCGTCTACAGTAGCAGTTTTTATATTCAGGTTTTCCTCTGTTCTCTCCTATATAGATAGATGAAGTTGGAAATCTAAATCCAACATGGTTCGTAGTAGCTCTTTGAAACTTGACAAAATAAAGGAGTTCTCAGTTTTGTCTCTATGGTTTGTTTCCTCTTTAAGTAGCCCTAGGCAAAGACTGTGGAAAAGCACTTTAATTGAGAGGGTTGCCAAGCTTCTAAGAATTTAACGAGTTTCTCAAATACCAGCAAATATTTTTCACCCAATCTTGATGATACTTGGTGGTAATGATCAGTACACAAATCCCACTTGGATCAAAAAATTTTGTTCTTCTCGGTTGAAGCGTTCATCTACAGTAGTAGTTTTTATATTTAGTGTTCCGACTGTTCTCCACCAAAGAGATAGGTGAATTTGGAACTCTAAATCCAACATGGTTTGTAGTAGCTCTTTGAAACTTTACAAAATAAGGGAGTCTCAGTTTTGTCTCTGTGTTTGTTTTCCTCTTCAAGTAGCCTTCAGCACAGACTGTTTTTAAAGCACTTTCATTGAGAGGGGTTGCCATGCTTCTAAGAATTAACGAGTTTCCGAAATACCAGCAAACATTTTTTCCCCCAATCTTGATGATCGTGGTGATAATGATCAGTACACAAATCCCACTTGGCTCACCAAATTTTGTTCTTCTAGGTTGAAGCGATCTTCTACAATAGCAGTTTTTATATTTAGGTTTCCCTCTGTACTCTAGTATATAGATAGATGAATTTGGAACTCTAAAGCCAACATGGTTCGTAGTAGCTCTTGGAAAGTTGACAATATAAAGGAGCACTCAGTTTTGTCTCTATGGTTTGTTTCCTTTTCAAGTAGCCCTAGGCACAGACTGTGGAAAAGCACTTTCATTGAGAGGGGTTGCCAAGCTTCTAAGAATTAACGAGTTTCCGAAATACCTGCATATATTTTTTCACCCAATCGTGATGATACTTGGTGGTAATGATCAGTACACAAAACCCACTTGGCTCACCAAATTTTGTTCTTCTAGGTTGAAGCTTCGTCTACAGTAGCAGTTTTTATATTTAGGATTCCCTCTGCTCTCTCCTATATAGATAGATGAATTTGGAACTCTAAATCCTTCATGGTTCGTAGTAGCTCTTTGAAACTTTACAAAATAAAGGTGTTCTCAGTTTTGTCTCTATGGTTTGTTTCTTCTTTAAGTGGCCCTAGGCAAAGACTGTGGAAAAGCACTTTAATTGAGAGGGGTTGCCAAGCTTCAAAGAATTAACGATTTTCTCAAATACCAGCAAATATTTTTCACCCAATCTTGATGATACTTGGTGGTAATGATCAGTACACAAATCCCACTTGGCTCAAAAAATTTTGTTCTTCTCGGTTGAAGCGTTCATCTACAGAAGTAGTTTTTATATTTAGTTTTCCCACTGTTCTTCCCTATATAGATAGATGAATTTGGAACTCTAAATCCAACATGGTTTGTAGTAGCTCTTTGAAACTTTACAAAATAAAGGAGTTCTCAGTTTTGTCTCTAGGGTTTGTTTCCTCTTCAAGTAGCCTTCAGCACAGACTGTGGAAAAGCACTTACATTGAGAGGGGTTGCCAAGCTTCTAAGAATTAACGAGTTTCCGAAATACGAGCAAATATTTTTTCACCCAATCTTGATGATCATGGTGATAATGATTAGTACACAAATCCCACTTGGCTCACCAAATTTTGTTCTTCTAGTTTGAAGCGTTCGTCTACAGTAGCAGTTTTTATATTTAGGTTTCCCTCTGCTCTCTCCTAAATAGATAGATGAATTTGGAACTCTTAATCCAACATGGTTCGTAGTAGCTATTTGAAACTTGACAAAATAAAGGAGTTATCAGTTTTGTCTCTACGGTTTGTTTCCTCTTCAAGTAGCCCTAGGCACTGACTGTGGAAAAGCACTTTCATTGAGAAGGGTTGCCAACCTTCTAAGAATTAACGAGTTTCCGAAATACCAGCAAATATTTTTTCACCCAATGTTGATGATATTTGGTGGTAATGATCAGTACACAAATCCCACTTGGCTCACCAAATTTTGTTCTTCTAGGTTGAAGCGTTCGTCTACAGTAGCAGTTTTTATATTTAGGTTTCCCTCTGTTCTCTCCTATATAGATAGATGAATTTGGAACTCTAAATCCAACATGGTTCGTTGTAGCTCTTTGAAACTTGACAAAAGAAAGGAGTTCTCAGTTTTGTCTCTATGGTTTGTTTCCTCTTCAAGTAGCCCTAGGCACAGTCTGTGGAAAAGCAATTTCATTGAGAGGGGTTGCCAAGCTTCGAAGAATTAACGAGTTTCCGAAATACCAGAAAATATTTTTTTTACCCAATCTTGATGATACTTGGTGGTAATGATCAGTACTCAAGTCCCACTTGGCTCACCAAATTTTGTTCTTCTAGGTTGAAGCGTTCGTCTATAGTAGCAGTTTTTATATTTAGGTTTCCCTCTGCTCTCTCCTATATAGATAGATGAATTTGGAACACTAAATATAACATGGTTCGTAGTAGCTCTTTGAAACTTGACAAAATAAAGGAGTTGTCAGTATTATCTCTATGGTTTGTTTCCTCTTTAAGTAGCCCTAAGCACAGACTGTGTAAAAGCACTTTCATTGAGAGGGGTTGTCAAGCTTCTAAGAATTAACGAGTTACCGAAATACCAGCAAATATTTTTTCGCCCAATCTTGATGGTACTTGGTGGTAATGATCAGTACACAAATTCCACTTGGCTCACCAAATTTTATTCTTCTAGGTTGAAGCGTTCGTCTACAGTAGCAGTTTTTATATTTAGGTTTCCCTATGTTCTGTCCTATATAGATAGATGAATTTGGAACTCTCAATCCAACATGGTTCGTAGAAGCTCTTGGAAACTTGACAATGTAAAGGAGTTCTCAGTTTTGCCTCTATGGTTTGTTTCCTTTTCAAGTAGCCCTAGGCACAGACTGTGGAAAAGCACTTTCATTGAGAGGGGTTGTCAAGCTTCTAAGAATTAACGAGTTTCCGAAATACCAGCAAATATTTTTTCACCCAATCTTGATGATACTTGGTGGTAATGATCAGTACACAAATCCCACTTGGCTCACCAAATTTTGTTCTTCTAGGTTGAAGCGTTCGTCTACAGTATCAGTTTTTATATTTAGGTTTCCCTCTGTTCTCTCCTATATAGATAGATGAATTTGGAACTCTAAATCCAACATGGTTCGTTGTAGCTCATGGAAACTTGACAAAATAAAGGAGTTCTCAGTTTTGTTTCTATGGTTTGTTTCCTCTTTAAGTAGCCCTAGGCAAAGACTTTGGAAAAGCACTTTCATTGAGAGGGGTTGCCAGGCTTCTAAGAATTAACGAGTTTCCCATATACCAGAAAATATTTTTCACCCAATCTTGATGATACTTGGTGGTAATGATCAGTACACAAATCACACTTGGCTGAAAAAATTTTGTTCTTCTCGGTTGAAGCGTTCATCTACAGTAGTAGTTTTTATATTTAGTTTTCCCACTGTTCTCCCTATATAGATAGATAAATTTGGAACTCTAAATCCAACATGGTTTGTAGTAGCTCTTTGAAACTTTACAAAATAAAGTAGTTCTCAGTTTTCTCTCTATGGTTTGTTTTCTCTTCAAGTAGCCTTCAGCACAGACTGTGGAAAAGCAGTTTCATTGAGAGGGGTTGCCAAGCTTCTAAGAATTAACGAGTTTCCGAAATACCAGCAAATATTTTTTCACCCAATCTTGAAGATCGTGGTGATAATGATTAGTACACAAATCCCACTTGGCTCACCAAATTTTGTTCTTCTAGGTTGAAGCGTTCGTCTACAGTAGCAGTTTTTATATTTAGGTTTTCCTCTGCTCTCTCCTATATAGATAGATGAATTTGGAACTCTTAATCCAACATGGTTCGTAGTAGCTATTTGAAACTTGACAAAATAAAGGAGTTCTCAGTTTTGTCTCTACGGTTTGTTTCCTCTTCAAGTAGCCCTAGGCACTGACTGTGGAAAAGCACTTTCATTGAGAAGGGTTGCCAACCTTCTAAAAATTAACGAGTTTCCGAAATACCAGCAAATATTTTTTCACCAATGTTGATGATATTTGGTGGTAATGATCAGTACACAAATCCCACTTGGCTCACCAAATTTTGTTCTTCTAGGTTGAAGCGTTCGTCTGCAGTAGCAGTTTTTATATTTAGGTTTCCCTCTGTTCTCTCCTATATACATAGATGAATTTGGAACTCTAAATCCAACATGGTTCATTGTAGCTCTTTGAAACTTGACAAAATAAAGGAGTTCTCAGTTTTGTCTCTATGGTTTGTTTCCTCTTCAAGTAGCCCTAGGCACAGTCTGTGGAAAAGCAATTTCATTGAGAGGGGTTGCCAAGCTTCTAAGAATTAACGAGTTTCCGAAATACCAGAAAATATTTTTTTACCCAATCTTGATGATACTTGGTGGTAATGATCAGTACCCAAATCCCACTTGGCTCACCAAATTTTATTCTTCTAGTTTGAAGCGTTCGTCTACAGTAGCAGTTTTTATATTTAGGTTTCCTCTGCTCTCTCCTATATAGATAGATGAATTTGGAACACTAAATCCAACATGGTTCGTAGTGGCTCTTTGAAACTTGACAAAATAAAGGAGTTCTCAGTTTTTTCTCTATGGTTTGTTTCCTCTTCAAGTAACCCTAGGCACAGACTGTTGAAAAGCAATTTCATTGAGAGGGGTTGCCAAGCTTCTAAGAATTAACGAGATTCCGAAATACCAGAAAATATTTTTTCACCCAATCTTGATGATACTTGGTGGTAATGATCAGCACACAAATCCCACTTGGCTCACCATATTTTGTTCTTCTATGTTGAAGGGTTCGTCTACAGTAGAAGTTTTTATATTTAGGTTTCCCTCTGTTCTCTCCTATATAGATAGAGAATTTGGAACTCTAAATCCAACATGGTTCGTAATAGCTCTTGGAAACTTGACAATATAAAGGAGTTCTCAGTTTTGTCTCTATGGTTTGTTTCCTCTTCATTGCCCTAGGCACAGACTGTGGAAAAGCACTTTCATCGAGAGGGGTTGCCAAGCTTCTAAGAATTAAGGAGTTTCCCAAATACCAGCAAATATTTTTCACCCAATCTTGATGATACTTGGTGGTAATGATCAGTACACAAATCCCACTTGGCTCACCAAATTTTTTCTTACAGGATGAAGCTTTCGTCTACAGTAGCAGTTTTTATATTTAGGATTCCTTCTGTTCTCTCCTATATTGATAGATGAATTTGGAACTGTAAATCCAACACGGTTTGTAGTAGCTTTTGATACTTGACAAAATAAAGGAGTTCTCAGTTTTGTCTCTACGGTTTGTTTCATCTTCAAGTAGCCCTAGGCACTGACAGTGGAAAAGCACTTTCATTGAGAAGGGTTGCCAACCTTCTAAGAATTAACGAGTTTCCGAAATACCAGCAAATATTTTTTCACCCAATGTTGATGATATTTGGTGGTAATGATCAGTACACAAATCCCTCTTGGCTCACCAAATTGTGTTCTTCTAGGTTGAAGCGTTCGTCTATAGTAGCAGTTTTTATATTTAGGTTTCCCTCTGTTCTCTCCTATACAGATAGATGAATTTGGAACTCTAAATCCAACATGGTTCGTTGTAGCTCTTTGAAACTTGACAAAATAAAGGAGTTCTCAGTTTTGTCTCTATGGTTTGTTTCCTCTTCAAGTAGCCGTAGGCACAGTCTGTGGAAAAGCAATTTCATTGAGAGGGGTTGCCAAGCTTCTAAGAATTAACGAGTTTCCGAAATACCAGAAAATATTTTTTTACCCAATCTTGATGATACTTGGTGGTAATGATCAGTACCCAAATCCCACTTGGCTCACCAAATTTTATTCTTCTAGTTTGAAGCGTTCGTCTACAGTAGCAGTTTTTATATTTAGGTTTCCTCTGCTCTCTCCTATATAGATAGATGAATTTGGAACTCTAAATCCAACATGGTTCGTAGTGGCTCTTTGAAACTTGACAAAATAAAGGAGTTCTCAGTTTTGTCTCTATGGTTTGTTTCCTCTTCAAGTAACCCTAGGCACAGACTGTGGAAAAGCACTTTTATTGAGAGGGGTTGCCAAGCTTCTAAGAATTAACGTGTTTCCGAAATACCTGCAAATATTTTTTCTCCCAATCTTGATGATACGTGGTGGTAATGATCAGTACACAAATCCCACTTGGCTCACCAAATTTTGTTCTTCTAGGTTGAAGCTTTCGTCTACAGTAGCAGTTTTTATATTTAGGTTTACCTCTGTTCTCTCCTATATAGATAGATGAATTTGGAACACTAAATACAACATGGTTTGTAGTAGCTCTTTGAAAATTGAGAAAATAAAGGAGTTGTCAGTTTTATCTCTATGGTTTGTTTCCTCTTTTAGTAGCCCTAAGCACAGACTGTGTAAAAGCACTTTCATAGAGAGGGGTTGTCAAGCTTCTAAGAATTAACGATTTTCGGAAATACCAGCAAATATTTTTTCACCCAATCTTGATGATACTAGGTGGTAATGATCAGTACACAAATCCCACTTGGCTCACCAATTTTTGTTCTTCTAGTTTGAAGCGTTCGTCTACAGTAGCAGTATTTATATTTAGGTTTCCCTCTGCTCTCTCCTATATAGATAGATGAATTTGGAACTCTAAATCCAACATGGATTGTAGTAGCTATTTTAAACTTGACAAAATAAAGGAGTTCTCAGTTTTGTCTCTACGGTTTGTTTCCTCTTCAAGTAGCCCTAGGCACAGACTGAGAAAAAGCACTTTCATTGAGAAGGGTTGCCAACCTTCTAAGATTTAACGAGTTTCCGAAATACCAGCAAATATTTTTTCACCCAATCTTGATGATACTTGGTGGTAATGATCAGTACACAAATCCCACTTGGCTCACCAAATTTTGTTCTTCTAGGTTGAAGCGTTCGTCTACAGTAGCAGTTTTTATATTTAGGTTTCCCTCTGTTCTCTCCTATATAGATAGATGAATTTGGAACACTAAATCCAACATGGTTCGTAGTAGCTCTTTGAAACTTGACAAAATAAAGGAGTTCTCAGTTTTGTCTCTATGGTTTGTTTCCTCTTCAAGTAGCCCTAGGCAGAGTCTGTGGAAAAGCAATTTCATTGAGAGGTGTTGCCAAGCTTCTAAGAATTAACGAGTTTTCGAAATACCAGAAAATATTTTCTTACCCAATCTTGATGATACTTTGTGGTAATGATCAGTACACTTATCCCACGTGGCTCACCAAATTTTGTTCTTCTAGGTTGAAGCGTTCGTCTACAGAAGCAGTTTTTATATTTAGGTTTCCCTCTGCTCTCTCCTATATAGATAGATGAATTTGAAACTCTTAATCCAACATGGTTCGTAGAAGCTAATTGAAACTTGACAAAATAAAGGAGTTCTCAGTTTTGTCTCTACGGTTTGTTTCCTCTTCAAGTAGCCCTAGGCACTGACTGTGGAAAAGCACTTTCATTGAGAAGGGTTGCCAACCTTCTAAGAATTAACGAGTTCCCGAAATACCAGCAAATATTTTTTACCCAATGTTGATGATACTTGGTGGCAATGATCAGTACCCAATCCCACTTGGCTCACCAAATTTTATTCTTCTAGTTTGAAGCGTTCGTCTACAGTAGCAGTTTTTATATTTAGGATTCCTCTGCTCTCTCCTATATATAGATGAATTTGGAACTCTAAATCCAACATGGTTCGTAGTGGCTCTTTGAAACTTGACAAAATAAAGGAGTTCTCAGTTTTGTCTCTATGGTTTGTTTCCTCTTCAAGTAACCCTAGGCACAGACTGTGGAAAAGCACTTTCATTGAGAGGGGTTGCCAAGCTTCTAAGAATTAACGAGTTTCCGAAATACCTGCAAATATTTTTTCACCCAATCTTGATGATACTTGGTGGTAATGATCAGTACACTAATCCCACTTGGCTCACGAAATTTTGTTCTTCTAGGTTGAAGCGTTCGTCTACAGTAGCGGTATTTATATTTAGGTTTCCCTCTGTTCTCTCCTATATAGATAGATGAATTTGGAACTCTAAATGCAACATGGTTCGTAGTTGCTCTTGGAAACTTGACAATATAACGGAGTTCTCAGTTTTTTCTCTATGGTTTGTTTCCTTTTCAAGTAGCCCTAAGCAGCGACTGTGAAAAAGAACTTTCATTGAGAGGGGTTGCCAAGCTTCTAAGAATTAACGAGTTTTTGAAATACGAGCAAACACTTTTTCACCCGATCTTGATGATACTTGATGGTAATGATCAGTACACAAATCCCACTTGGCTCACCAAATTTTGTTATTCTAGGTTGAAGCGTTCGTCTACAGTAGCAGTTTTTATATTTAGGTTTCCCTCTGCTCTCTCCTATATAGATAGATGAATATGGAACTCTAAATCCAACATGGTTTGTAGTAGCTCTTTGAAACTTGACAAAATAAAGGAGTTCTCAGTTTTGTCTCTATGGTTTGTTTCCTCTTCAAGTAGCCCTAGGCACAGACTGTTGAAAAGCAATTTCATTGAGAGGGGTTGCCAAGCTTCTAAGAATTAACGAGATTCCGAAATACCAGAAAATATTTTTCACCCAATCTTGATGATACTTGGTGGTAATGATCAGTACACAAATCCCACTTGGCTCACCAAATTTTGTTTTTCTAGGTTGAAGCGTTCGTCTACAGTAGAAGTTTTTATATTTAGGTTTCCCTCTGTTCTCTCCTATATAGATAGATGAAATTTGAACTCTAAATCCAACTGGTTCGTAGTAGCTCTTTGAAACTTGACAAAATAAAGGAGTTCTCAGTTTTGTCTCTATGGTTTGTTTCCTCTTCAAGTAGCCCTAAGCACAGACTGTGGAAAAGCACTTTCATTGAGAGGGGTTGCCAAGCTTCTAAGAATTAACGAGTTTCCGAAATACCAGCAAATATTTTTTCACCCAATCTTGATGATACTTGGTGGTAATGATCAGTACACAAATTCCACTTGGCTCACCAAATTTTGTTCTTCTAGGTTGAAGCGTTCGTCTACAGTAGCAGTTTTTATATTTAGGTTTCCCTCTGTTCTCTCCTATATAGATAGATGAATTTGGAACTCTAAATCCAACATGGTTCGTAGTAGCTCTTGGAAACCTGACAATATAAAGTAGTTCTCAGTTTTGTCTCTATGGTTTGTTTCCTCTTCAAGTAGCCTTAGGCACAGACTGTGGAAAAACACTTTCATCGAGAGGGGTTGCCAAGCTTCTAAGAATTAACGAGTTTCCGAAATACCAGCAAATATTTTTTCACCCAATCTTGATGAACCTTGGTGGTAATGATCAGTACACAAATCACACTTGGCTCACCAAAATTGGTTCTACTAGGTTGAAGCATTCGTCTACAGTAGCAGTTTTTATATTTAGGTTTCCCTCTGCTCTCTCCTATATAGATAGATGAATTTGGAACTCTAAATCCAACATGGTTCGTAGTAGCTCTTTGAAACTTGAAAAAATAAAGGAGTTCTCATTTTTGTCTCAATGGTTTGTTTCCTCTTCAATTAGCCCTAGGCACAGTCTGTGGAAAAGCAATTTCATTGAGAGGGGGTGCCAAGCTTCTAAGAATTAACGAGTTTCCGAAATTCCAGCAAATATTTTTTCACCCAATCTGGATGATACGTGGTGGTAATGATCAGTACACAAATCCCACTTGGCTCACCAAATTTTGTTCTTCTAGGTTGAAGCGTTCGTCTACAGTAACAGTTTTTATATTTAGATTTCCCTCTGTTCTCTCCTATATAGATAGATGAATTGGGAACTCTAAATCCAACATGGTTCGTAGTAGCTCTTTGAAACTTGACAAAATAAAGGAGTTCTCAGTTTTGTCTCTATGGTTTGTTTCCTCTTCAAGTAGCCCTAGGCACAGACTGTGGAAAAGCACTTTCATCGAGAGGGGTTGCCAAGCTTCTAAGAATTAACGAGTTTTCCAAATACCAGCAAATATCTTTTCACCGAATCTTGATGATACTTGCTGGTAATGATCAGTACACAAATCCCACTTGGCTCACCAAATTTTGTTCTTCTAGGTTGAAGCGTTCGTCTATAGTAGCTGTTTTTATTTTTAGGTTTCCGTCTGTTCTCTCCTAAATAGATAGATGAATTTGGAACTCTAAATCCAACATGGTTTGTAGTAGCTCTTGGAAACTTGACAATATAAAGGAGTTCTCAGTTTTGTCTCTATGGTTTGTTTCCTTTTCAAGTAGCCCTAGGCACAGACTCTGAAAAGCACTTTCATCGAGAGGGGTTGCCAAGCTTCTAAGAATTAACGAGTTTCCGATATACCAGCAAATATTTTAAACCAGTCTTGATGATACTTGGTGGTATGATCAGTACACAAATCCCACTTGGCTCACCAAATTTTGTTCTTCTAGGTTGAAGCGTTCGTATACAGTGGCAGTTTTTATATTTAGGTTTCCCTCTGCTCTCTCCTATATAAATAGATGAATTTGGAACTATAAATCCAACATGGTTCGTAGTAGCTATTTGAAACTTGACAAAATAAAGGAGTTCTCAGTTTTGTCTCTATGGTTTGTTTCCTCTTCAAGTAGCCGTAGGCACAGACTGTGGAAAAGCACTTTCATCAAGAGGTGTTGCCAAGCTTCTAAGAATTAACGAGTTTCCGTAATACGAGCAAACATTTTTTCACCCTATCTTGATGATACTTGGTGGTAATGATCAGTACACAAATCCCACTTGGCTCACCAAATTTGTTTCTTCTAGGTTGAAGCTTTCGTGTACAGTAGCAGTTTTTATTTTTAGGTTTCCTTCTGTTCTCTCCTATATAGATAGATGAATTTGGAACTCTAAATCCAACATGGTTTGTAGTAGCTCTTTGAAACTTGACAAAACAAAGGAGTTCTCAGTTTGTCTCTATGGTTTGTTTCCTCTTCAAGTAGCCAGAAGCAGAGACTGTGGAAAAGCACTTTCATTGAATGGGGTTGCCAAGCTTACAAGAAATTACGAGTTTCTGAAATACCAGCAAATATCTTTTACCCAATCTTGATGATCGTGGTGATAATGATCAGTACACATATCCCAGTTGGCTCACCAAATTTTGTTCTTCTAGGTTGAAGCGTTCGTCTACAGTAGCATTTTTTATATTTAGGTTTCCTCTGCTCTCTCCTATATAGATAGATGAATTTGGAACTCTAAATCCAACATGGTTCGTAGTAGCTCTTTGAAACTTGACAAAATAAAGGAGTTCTCAGTTTTCTATTTATGGTTTGTTTCCTCTTCAAGTAGCCCTAGGCACAGACTGTGGAAAAGCACTTTCATTGAGATGGGTTGCCAAGCTTCTAAGAATTAACGAGTTTCCGTAATACGAGCAAACACTTTTTCACCCAATCTTGATGATACTTGGTGGTCATGATCAGTACACTAATCCCAGTTGGCTCACCAAATTTTGTTCTTCTAGGTTGCAGCGTTCGTCTACAGTAGCAGTTTTTATATTTAGGTTTCCTCTGCTCTCTCCTATATAGATAGATGAATTTGGAACTCTAAATCCAACATGGTTTGTAGTAGCTCTTTGAAACTTGACAAAATAAAGGAGTTCTCAGTTTTGTCTCTATGGTTTGTTTGCTCGTCAAGTAGCCCTAGGCATAGACTGTGGAAAAGCAATTTCATTGAGAGCGGTTGCCAAGCTTCTAAGAATTAACGATTTTCCGAAATAGCAGCAAATATTTTTTCACCCAATCTTGATGATACTTGGTGGTAATGATCAGTACACAAATCCCATTTGGCTCACCAAATTTTGTTCATCTAGGTTGAAGCGTTCGTCTACAGTAGCAGTTTTTATATTTAGGTTTCCCTCTGTTCTCTCCTATATAGATAGATGAATTTGGAACTCTAAATCCAACATGGTTCGTAGTAGCTCTTGGAAACCTGAAAATATAACGGAGTTCTCAGTTTTGTCTCTACAGTTTGTTTCCTCTTCATAGCCCTAGGCACAGACTGTGGAAAAGCAATTTCATCGAAAGGGGTTGCCAAGCTTCTAAGAATTAATGAGTTTCCCAAACACCAGCAAATATTTTTCACTCAATCTTGATGATACTTGGTGGTAATGATCAGTACAAATATCCCACTTGGCTCACCAAATTTTGTTCTTCTAGGTCGAAGGGTTCACCTACAGTAGTAGTTTTTATATTTAGGTTTCCCTCAGTTCTCTCCTATATAGATAGATGAATTTGGAACTCTAAATCCAACATGGTTTGTAGTAGATCTTTGAAACTTGACAAAATAAAGGAGTTCTCAGTTTGTCTCTATGGTTTGTTTCCTCTTCAAGTAGCCCAAAGCAGAGACTGTGGAAAAGCACTTGCATTGAAAGGGGTTGCTAATCTTACAAGAAATTACGAGTTTCCAAAATATCAGCAAATATTTTTTCATCCAATCTTGATGATGGTGGTGATAATGATCAGTACACAAATCCCACTTGGCTCACCAAATTTTGTTCTTCTAGGTTGAAGTGTTCTTCTACAATAGCAGTTTTTATATTTAGGTTTCCCTCTCTTCTCTTTTATATAGATAGATGAATTTGGAACTCTAAATCCAACATGGTTCGTAGTTGCTCTTGGAAAGGTGACAATATAAAGGAGTTCTCAGTTTTGTCTCTATGGTTTTTTTTCTTTTAAAGTAGCCCTAGGAACAGACTGTGGAAAAGCACTTTCATTGAGAGCCGTTGCCAAGCTTCTAAGAATTAACGAGTTTCCGATATACCAGCAAATATTTTTTCACGAAATCTTGATGATACTTGGTGGTAATGATCAGTACATAAATCCCACTTGGCTCACCAAATTTTGTTTTTCTAGGTTGAAGCGTTCGTCTACAGTATCAGTTTTTATATTTAGGTTTCCCTCTGTTCTCTCCTATATAGATAGATGAATTTGGAACTCTAAATCCAACATTAATCGTAGAAGCTCTTGGAAACTTGACAATATAAAGGAGTTCTCAGTTTTTTCTTTATGGTTTGTTTCCTTTTCAAGTAGCCCTAAGCACAGACTGTGGAAAAGCACTTTCATCGAGAGGGGCTGCCAAGCTTCTAAGAATTAACGAGTTTCCGAAATACCAGCATATATTTTTTTACCCAATCTTGATGATACTTGGTGGTCATGATCAGTTCACAAATCCCACTTGGCTCACCAAATTTTGTTCTTCTAGGTTGAAGCGTTCGTCTACAGTAGCAATTTTTATATTTAGGTTTCCCTCTGCTCTCTCCTATAAAGATAGATGAATTTTAACTCTAAATCCATCATGGTTCGTAGTAGCTCTTTGAAACTTGACAAAGTAAAGGAGTTCTCAGTTTTGTCTCTATGGTTGGTTTCCTCTTCAAGTAGCCCTAGGTACAGACTGTCGAAAAGCACTTTCATTGAGAGGGGTTGCCAAGCTTCTAAGAATTAACGATTTTCCCAAATACAAGCAAATATTTTTACCCAATCTTGATGATACTTGGTGGTAATGATCAGTACACAAATCCCACTTGGCTCAAAAAGTTTTGTTCTTCTCGGTTGAAGCGTTCATCCATAGTAGTAGTTTTTATATTTAGTTTTCCCACTGTTCTCCCCTATATAGATAGATGAATTTGGAACTCTAAATCCAACATGGTTTGTAGTAGCTCTTTGAAACTTTACAAAATAAAGGAGTTCTCAGTTTTGTCTCTATGGTTTGTTTCCTCTTCAAGGAGCCTTCAGCACAGACTGTGGAAAAGCAATTTCATTGAGAGGGGTTGCCAAGCTTCTAAGAATTAACGAGTTTCTGAAATACCAGCAAATATTTTTTCACCCGATCTTGATGATACTTGGTGTTAATGATTAGTACACAAATCTCACTTGGCTCACGAAATTTTGTTCTTCTAGGTTGAAGCGTTCGTGTACAGTAGCAGTTTTTATATTTAGGTTTCCTTCTGTTCTCTCTTATATAGACAGATGAATTTGGAAGTCTAAATCCAACATGGTTTGTAGTAGCTCTTTGAAACTTGACAAAAATAAGGAGTTCTCAGTTTTGTCTCTATGGTTTGTTTCCTCTTCAAGTAGCCTTAGGCACAGACTGTGGAAAAGCACTTTCATTGAGATGGGTTGCCAAGCTTCTAAGAATTAACGAGTTTCCGAAATACAAGCAAACACTTTTTCACCCAATCTTGATGATACTTGGTGGTAATGATCAGTACACAAATCCCACTTGGCTCACCAAATTTTGTTCTTCTAGGTTGAAGCGTTCGTCTACAGTAGCAGTTTTTATATTTAGGTTTCCTCTGCTCTCTCCTATATAGATAGATGAATTTGGAACTCTAAATCCAACATGGTTCATAGTACCTCTTTGAAACTTGACAAAATAAAGGAGTTCTCAGTTTTGTCTCTATGGTTTGTTTCATCTTCACGTAGCCCTAGGCACAGACTGTCGAAAAGCACTTTCATTGAGAGGGGTTGCCAAGCTTTAAGAATTAACGATTTTCCCAAACACCAGCAAATATTTTTCACCAAATCTTGATGATACTGGTGGTAATGATCAGTACACAAATCCCACTTGGCTTACCAAATTTTGTTCTTCTAGGTTGAAGCGTTCATCTACAGTAGCAGTTTTTATATTTAGTTTTCCCTCTGTTCTCTCCTATATAGATAGATGATTTTGGAACTCTAAATCCAACATTGTTTGTAGTAGCTCTTTGAATCTTGACAAATAAACGAGTTCTCAGTTTTGTCTCTATTGTATGTTTCCTCTTCAATAGCCCTAGGCACAGACTGTGGAAAAGCACTCTCATTGAGAGGGGTTGCCAAGTTTCTAAGAATTAACGAGTTTCCGAAATACCAGCAAATATTTTTTCACCCGATCTTGATGATACTTGGTGGTAATGATTAGTACACAAATCCCAATTGGCTCACGAAATTTTGTTCTTCTCGGTTGAAGCGTTCGTGTACAGTAGCAGTTTTTATATTTAGGTTTCCTTCTGTTCTCTCCTATATAGATAGATGAATTTGGAACTCTAAATCCAACATTGTTTGTAGTAGCTCTTTGAATCTTGACAAATAAACGAGTTCTCAGTTTTGTCTCTATGGTTTGTTTCCTCTTCAATAGCCCTAGGCACAGACTGTGGAAAAGCACTCTCATTGAGAGGGGTTGCCAAGTTTCTAAGAATTAACGAGTTTCCGAAATACCAGCAAATATTTTTTTAACCAATCTTGATGATACTTCGTGGTAATGATCAGTACACAAATCACACTTGGCTCACCAAATTTTGTTCTTCTCGGTTGAAGGGTTCGTCTACAGTAGTAGTTTTTATATTTAGTCTTCCCACTGTTCTCCCCTATAGAGATAGATGAATTTGGAACTCTAAATCCAACATGGTTTGTAGTAGCTCTTTGAAACTTTACAAAATAAAGGAGTTCTCAGTTTTGTCTCTGTGGTTTGTTTCCTCTTCAAGTAGCCTTCAGCACAGACTGTGGAAAAGCACTTTCATTGAGAGGGGTTGCCAAGCTTCTAAGAATTAACGAGTTTCCGAAATACCAGCAAATATTTTTTCACCCAATCTTGATGATACTTGGTGGTAATGATCAGTACACAAATTCCACTTGGCTCACCAAATTTTGTTCTTCTAGGTTGAAGCGTTCGTCTACAGTAGCAGTTTTTATATTTAGGTTTCCCTCTGTTCTCTCCTATATAGATAGATGAATTTGGAACTCTAAATCCAACATGGTTCGTAGTAGCTCTTGGAAACCTGACAATATAAAGTAGTTCTCAGTTTTGTCTCTATGGTTTGTTTCCTCTTCAAGTAGCCTTAGGCACAGACTGTGGAAAAACACTTTCATCGAGAGGGGTTGCCAAGCTTCTAAGAATTAACGAGTTTCCGAAATACCAGCAAATATTTTTTCACCCAATCTTGATGAACCTTGGTGGTAATGATCAGTACACAAATCACACTTGGCTCACCAAAATTGGTTCTACTAGGTTGAAGCATTCGTCTACAGTAGCAGTTTTTATATTTAGGTTTCCCTCTGCTCTCTCCTATATAGATAGATGAATTTGGAACTCTAAATCCAACATGGTTCGTAGTAGCTCTTTGAAACTTGAAAAAATAAAGGAGTTCTCATTTTTGTCTCAATGGTTTGTTTCCTCTTCAATTAGCCCTAGGCACAGTCTGTGGAAAAGCAATTTCATTGAGAGGGGGTGCCAAGCTTCTAAGAATTAACGAGTTTCCGAAATTCCAGCAAATATTTTTTCACCCAATCTGGATGATACGTGGTGGTAATGATCAGTACACAAATCCCACTTGGCTCACCAAATTTTGTTCTTCTAGGTTGAAGCGTTCGTCTACAGTAACAGTTTTTATATTTAGATTTCCCTCTGTTCTCTCCTATATAGATAGATGAATTGGGAACTCTAAATCCAACATGGTTCGTAGTAGCTCTTTGAAACTTGACAAAATAAAGGAGTTCTCAGTTTTGTCTCTATGGTTTGTTTCCTCTTCAAGTAGCCCTAGGCACAGACTGTGGAAAAGCACTTTCATCGAGAGGGGTTGCCAAGCTTCTAAGAATTAACGAGTTTTCCAAATACCAGCAAATATCTTTTCACCGAATCTTGATGATACTTGCTGGTAATGATCAGTACACAAATCCCACTTGGCTCACCAAATTTTGTTCTTCTAGGTTGAAGCGTTCGTCTATAGTAGCTGTTTTTATTTTTAGGTTTCCGTCTGTTCTCTCCTAAATAGATAGATGAATTTGGAACTCTAAATCCAACATGGTTTGTAGTAGCTCTTGGAAACTTGACAATATAAAGGAGTTCTCAGTTTTGTCTCTATGGTAGGTTTCCTTTTCAAGTAGCCCTAGGCACAGACTCTGAAAAGCACTTTCATCGAGAGGGGTTGCCAAGCTTCTAAGAATTAACGAGTTTCCGATATACCAGCAAATATTTTAAACCAGTCTTGATGATACTTGGTGGTATGATCAGTACACAAATCCCACTTGGCTCACCAAATTTTGTTCTTCTAGGTTGAAGCGTTCGTATACAGTGGCAGTTTTTATATTTAGGTTTCCCTCTGCTCTCTCCTATATAAATAGATGAATTTGGAACTATAAATCCAACATGGTTCGTAGTAGCTATTTGAAACTTGACAAAATAAAGGAGTTCTCAGTTTTGTCTCTATGGTTTGTTTCCTCTTCAAGTAGCCGTAGGCACAGACTGTGGAAAAGCACTTTCATCAAGAGGTGTTGCCAAGCTTCTAAGAATTAACGAGTTTCCGTAATACGAGCAAACATTTTTTCACCCTATCTTGATGATACTTGGTGGTAATGATCAGTACACAAATCCCACTTGGCTCACCAAATTTGTTTCTTCTAGGTTGAAGCGTTCGTGTACAGTAGCAGTTTTTATTTTTAGGTTTCCTTCTGTTCTCTCCTATATAGATAGATGAATTTGGAACTCTAAATCCAACATGGTTTGTAGTAGCTCTTTGAAACTTGACAAAACAAAGGAGTTCTCAGTTTGTCTCTATGGTTTGTTTCCTCTTCAAGTAGCCAGAAGCAGAGACTGTGGAAAAGCACTTTCATTGAATGGGGTTGCCAAGCTTACAAGAAATTACGAGTTTCTGAAATACCAGCAAATATCTTTTACCCAATCTTGATGATCGTGGTGATAATGATCAGTACACATATCCCAGTTGGCTCACCAAATTTTGTTCTTCTAGGTTGAAGCGTTCGTCTACAGTAGCATTTTTTATATTTAGGTTTCCTCTGCTCTCTCCTATATAGATAGATGAATTTGGAACTCTAAATCCAACATGGTTCGTAGTAGCTCTTTGAAACTTGACAAAATAAAGGAGTTCTCAGTTTTCTATTTATGGTTTGTTTCCTCTTCAAGTAGCCCTAGGCACAGACTGTGGAAAAGCACTTTCATTGAGATGGGTTGCCAAGCTTCTAAGAATTAACGAGTTTCCGTAATACGAGCAAACACTTTTTCACCCAATCTTGATGATACTTGGTGGTCATGATCAGTACACTAATCCCAGTTGGCTCACCAAATTTTGTTCTTCTAGGTTGCAGCGTTCGTCTACAGTAGCAGTTTTTATATTTAGGTTTCCTCTGCTCTCTCCTATATAGATAGATGAATTTGGAACTCTAAATCCAACATGGTTTGTAGTAGCTCTTTGAAACTTGACAAAATAAAGGAGTTCTCAGTTTTGTCTCTATGGTTTGTTTGCTCGTCAAGTAGCCCTAGGCATAGACTGTGGAAAAGCAATTTCATTGAGAGCGGTTGCCAAGCTTCTAAGAATTAACGATTTTCCGAAATAGCAGCAAATATTTTTTCACCCAATCTTGATGATACTTGGTGGTAATGATCAGTACACAAATCCCATTTGGCTCACCAAATTTTGTTCATCTAGGTTGAAGCGTTCGTCTACAGTAGCAGTTTTTATATTTAGGTTTCCCTCTGTTCTCTCCTATATAGATAGATGAATTTGGAACTCTAAATCCAACATGGTTCGTAGTAGCTCTTGGAAACCTGAAAATATAACGGAGTTCTCAGTTTTGTCTCTACAGTTTGTTTCCTCTTCATAGCCCTAGGCACAGACTGTGGAAAAGCAATTTCATCGAAAGGGGTTGCCAAGCTTCTAAGAATTAATGAGTTTCCCAAACACCAGCAAATATTTTTCACTCAATCTTGATGATACTTGGTGGTAATGATCAGTACAAATATCCCACTTGGCTCACCAAATTTTGTTCTTCTAGGTCGAAGGGTTCACCTACAGTAGTAGTTTTTATATTTAGGTTTCCCTCAGTTCTCTCCTATATAGATAGATGAATTTGGAACTCTAAATCCAACATGGTTTGTAGTAGATCTTTGAAACTTGACAAAATAAAGGAGTTCTCAGTTTGTCTCTATGGTTTGTTTCCTCTTCAAGTAGCCCAAAGCAGAGACTGTGGAAAAGCACTTGCATTGAAAGGGGTTGCTAATCTTACAAGAAATTACGAGTTTCCAAAATATCAGCAAATATTTTTTCATCCAATCTTGATGATGGTGGTGATAATGATCAGTACACAAATCCCACTTGGCTCACCAAATTTTGTTCTTCTAGGTTGAAGTGTTCTTCTACAATAGCAGTTTTTATATTTAGGTTTCCCTCTCTTCTCTTTTATATAGATAGATGAATTTGGAACTCTAAATCCAACATGGTTCGTAGTTGCTCTTGGAAAGGTGACAATATAAAGGAGTTCTCAGTTTTGTCTCTATGGTTTTTTTTCTTTTAAAGTAGCCCTAGGAACAGACTGTGGAAAAGCACTTTCATTGAGAGCCGTTGCCAAGCTTCTAAGAATTAACGAGTTTCCGATATACCAGCAAATATTTTTTCACGAAATCTTGATGATACTTGGTGGTAATGATCAGTACATAAATCCCACTTGGCTCACCAAATTTTGTTTTTCTAGGTTGAAGCGTTCGTCTACAGTATCAGTTTTTATATTTAGGTTTCCCTCTGTTCTCTCCTATATAGATAGATGAATTTGGAACTCTAAATCCAACATTAATCGTAGAAGCTCTTGGAAACTTGACAATATAAAGGAGTTCTCAGTTTTTTCTTTATGGTTTGTTTCCTTTTCAAGTAGCCCTAAGCACAGACTGTGGAAAAGCACTTTCATCGAGAGGGGCTGCCAAGCTTCTAAGAATTAACGAGTTTCCGAAATACCAGCATATATTTTTTTACCCAATCTTGATGATACTTGGTGGTCATGATCAGTTCACAAATCCCACTTGGCTCACCAAATTTTGTTCTTCTAGGTTGAAGCTTCGTCTACAGTAGCAGTTTTTATATTTAGGTTTCCCTCTGTTCTCTCCTATATATATAGATGAATTTGGAACGCTAAATTCAACATGGTTCGTAGAAGCTCTTTAAACTTGACAAAATAAAAGAGTTCTCAGTTTTGTCTCTATGGTTTGCTTCCTCTTCAAGGAGCCTTCAGCACAGACTGTGGAAAAGCAATTTCATTGAGAGGGGTTGCCAAGCTTCTAAGAATTAACGAGTTTCTGAAATACCAGCAAATATTTTTTCACCCGATCTTGATGATACTTGGTGTTAATGATTAGTACACAAATCTCACTTGGCTCACGAAATTTTGTTCTTCTAGGTTGAAGCGTTCGTGTACAGTAGCAGTTTTTATATTTATGTTTCCTTCTGTTCTCTCTTATATAGACAGATGAATTTGGAAGTCTAAATCCAACATGGTTTGTAGTAGCTCTTTGAAACTTGACAAAAATAAGGAGTTCTCAGTTTTGTCTCTATGGTTTGTTTCCTCTTCAAGTAGCCTTAGGCACAGACTGTGGAAAAGCACTTTCATTGAGATGGGTTGCCAAGCTTCTAAGAATTAACGAGTTTCCGAAATACAAGCAAACACTTTTTCACCCAATCTTGATGATACTTGGTGGTAATGATCAGTACACAAATCCCACTTGGCTCACCAAATTTTGTTCTTCTAGGTTGAAGCGTTCGTCTACAGTAGCAGTTTTTATATTTAGGTTTCCTCTGCTCTCTCCTATATAGATAGATGAATTTGGAACTCTAAATCCAACATGGTTCATAGTACCTCTTTGAAACTTGACAAAATAAAGGAGTTCTCAGTTTTGTCTCTATGGTTTGTTTCATCTTCACGTAGCCCTAGGCACAGACTGTCGAAAAGCACTTTCATTGAGAGGGGTTGCCAAGCTTTAAGAATTAACGATTTTCCCAAACACCAGCAAATATTTTTCACCAAATCTTGATGATACTGGTGGTAATGATCAGTACACAAATCCCACTTGGCTTACCAAATTTTGTTCTTCTAGGTTGAAGCGTTCATCTACAGTAGCAGTTTTTATATTTAGTTTTTCCCTCTGTTCTCTCCTATATAGATAGATGATTTTGGAACTCTAAAATCCAACATTGTTTGTAGTAGCTCTTTGAATCTTGACAAATAAACGAGTTCTCAGTTTTGTCTCTATGGTATGTTTCCTCTTCAATAGCCCTAGGCACAGACTGTGGAAAAGCACTCTCATTGAGAGGGTTGCCAAGTTTCTAAGAATTAACGAGTTTCCGAAATACCAGCAAATATTTTTTCACCCGATCTTGATGATACTTGGTGGTAATGATTAGTACACAAATCCCAATTGGCTCACGAAAATTTTGTTCTTCTCGGTTGAAGCGTTCGTGTACAGTAGCAGTTTTTATATTTAGGTTTCCTTCTGTTCTCTCCTATATAAATAGATGAATTTGGAACTCTAAATCCAACATTGTTTGTAGTAGCTCTTTGAATCTTGACAAATAAACGAGTTCTCAGTTTTGTCTCTATGGTTTGTTTCCTCTTCAATAGCCCTAGGCACAGACTGTGGAAAAGCACTCTCATTGAGAGGGGTTGCCAAGTTTCTAAGAATTAACGAGTTTCCGAAATACCAGCAAATATTTTTTAACCAATCTTGATGATACTTCGTGGTAATGATCAGTACACAAATCACACTTGGCTCACCAAATTTTGTTCTTCTCGGTTGAAGGGTTCGTCTACAGTAGTAGTTTTTATATTTAGTCTTCCCACTGGTCTCCCCTATAGAGATAGATGAATTTGGAACAATAAATCCAACATGGTTTGTAGTAGCTCTTTGAAACTTTACAAAATAAAGAGTTCTCAGTTTTGTCTCTGTGGTTTGTTTCCTCTTCAAGTAGCCTTCAGCAGAGACTGTGGAAAAGCACTTTCATTGAGAGGGGTTGCCATGCTTCTAAGAATTAAGGAGTTTCCGAAATACCAGCAAACATTTTTTCCCCCAATCTTGATGATCGTGGTGATAATGATCAGTACACAAATCCCACTTGGCTCACCAAATTTTGTTCTTCTAGGTGAAGCGATCTTCTACAATAGCAGTTTTTATATTTAGGTTTCCCTCTGTACTCTCCTATATAGATAGATGAATTTGGAACTCTAAACCCAACATGGTTCATAGTAGCTCTTGGAAGCTGACAATATAAAGGAGTACTCTGTTTTGTCTCTATGGTTTGTTTCTTTTTCAAGTAGCCCTAGGCACAGACTGTGGAAAAGCACTTTCCTTGAGAGGGGTTGTCAAGCTTCTAAGAATTAACGAGATTCCGAAATACCAGCAAGTATTTTTTTCACCCAATCTTGATGATACTTGGTGGTAATGATCAGTACACAAATCCCACTTGGCTCACCAAATTTTGTTCTTCTAGATTGAAGCGTTCGTGTACAGTAGCAGTTTTTATATTCAGGTTTTCCTCTGTTCTCTCCTACATAGATAGATGAATTTGGAAATCTAAATCCAACATGGTTCGTAGTAGCTCTTTGAAACTTGACAAAATAAAGGAGTTCTCAGTTTTGTCTCTATGGTTTGTTTCGTCTTTAAGTAGCCCTAGGCAAAGACTGTGGAAAAGCACTTTCATTGAGAGGGGTTCAAAGCTTCTAAGAATTAACGAGTTTCCCAAATACCAGCAAATATTTTTCACCCAATCTTGATGATACTTGGTGGTAATGATCAGTACACAAATCGCACTTGGCTCAAAAGATTTTGTTCTTCTCGGTTGAAGCGTTCATCTACAGTAGTAGTTTTTATATTTAGTTTTCCCACTGTTCTCTCCTATATAGATAGATGAATTTGGAAGTCTAAATCCAACATCGTTTGTAGTAGCTCTTTGAAACTTGACAAAATAAAGGAGTTCTCCGTTTTGTATCTATGGTTTGTTTCCTCTTCAAGTAGCCTTCAGCACAGACTGTGGAAAAGCACTTTCATTGAGAGGGGTTGCCAAGCTTCTAAGAATTAACGTGTTTCCGAAATACCAGCAAATATTTTTTCATCCAATCTTGATGATCGTGGTGATAATGATCAGTACACAAATCCCACTTGGCTCACCAAATTTTGTTTTTCTAGGGTGAAGCGTTCTTCTACAATAGCAGTTTTTATATTTAGGTTTCAATCGGTTCTCTCCTATATAGATAGATGAATTTGGAACTCTAAATCCAACATGGTTCGTAGTAGCTCTTGGAAAGTTGACAATATAAAGGGAGTTCTCAGTTTTGTCTCTATGGTTTGTTTCCTTTTCAAGTAGACCTAGGCACAGACTGTGGAAAAGCACTTTCATTGAGAGGCGTTGCCAAGCTTCTAAGAATTAACGAGTTTCCGACATACCAGCAAATTTTTTTTTCACCCAATCTTGATGATACTTGGTGGTAATGATCAGTACACAAATCCCACTTGGCTCACCAAATTTTGTTTTTTCAAGCTTGAAGCGTTCGTCTACAGTATCAGTTTTTATATTTGGGTTTCCCTCTGTTATCTCCTATATAAATAGATGAATTTGGAACTCTAAATCCAACATGGTTCGTAGTAGCTCATTGAAACTTGACAAAATAAAAGAGTTCTCAGTTTTATCTCTATGGTTTGTTTCCTCTTTAAGTAGCCCTAGGCACTGACTGTGGAAAAGCACTTCATTGAGAAGGGTTGCCAACCTTCTAAGAATTAACGAGTTTCTGATATTACAGCAAATTTTTTCACACAATCTTGATGATCCTTGGTGGTAATGATCAGTACACAAATCCCACTTGGCTCAAAAAATTTTGTTCTTCTAGGTTGAAGCGTTCGTCTACAGTAGCAGTTTTTATATTTAGGTTTCCCTCTGCTCTCTCCTATATAGATAGATGAATTTGGAACTCTAAATCCAACATGGTTCGTAGTAGCTCTTTGAACTTGACAAAATAAAGGAGTTCTCAGTTTTGTCTCTATGGTTGGTTTCCTCTTCAAGTAGCCCTAGGCACAGACTGTAGAAAAAGCAATTTCATTGAGAGGGGTTGCCCAGCTTCTAAGAATTAACGAGTTTCCGAAACCAGCAAATATTTTTCACCCAATCTTGATGATACTTGGTGGTAATGATCAGTACACAAATCCCACTTGGCTCACCAGATTTTGTTCTTCTAGGTTGAAGCGTTCGTCTACAGTAGCAGTTTTTATATTTAGGTTTTCCTCTGTTCTCTCCTATATAGATAGATGAATTTGGAAATCTAAATCCAACATGGTTCGTAGTAGCTCTTTGAAACTTGACAAAATAAAGGAGTTCTCAGTTTTGTCTCTATGGTTGTTTCCTCTTTAAGTAGCCCTAGGCAAAGACTGTGGAAAAGCACTTTCATTGAGAGGGGTTGCCAAGCTTCTAAGAATTAACGAGTTTCCCAAATACCAGCAAATATTTTTCACCCAATCTTGATGATACTTGTTGGTAATGATCAGTACACAAATCCCACTTGGCTCAAAAAATTTTGTTCTTCTCTGTTGAAGCGTTCATCTACAGTAGCAGTTTTTATATTTAGTTTTCACTCTGTTCTCTCCTATATAGATAGATGAATTTGGAACTCTAAATCCAACATGGTTCGTAGTTGCTCTTGGAAAGGTGACAATATAAAGGAGTTCTCAGTTTTGTCTCTATGGTTTTTTTCCTTTTCAAGTAGCCCTAGGCACAGACTGTGGAAAAGCACTTTCATTGAGAGCCGTTGCCAAGCTTCTAAGAATTAACGAGTTTCCGATATACCAGCAAATATTTTTTCACGAAATCTTGATGATACTTGGTGGTAATGATCAGTACATAAATCCCACTTGGCTCACCAAATTTTGTTCTTCTAGGTTGAAGCGTTCGTCTATAGTAGCTCTTTTATTTTTAGGTTTCCGTCTGTTCTCTCCTATATAGATAGATGAATTTGGAACTCTAAATCCAACATGGTTCGTAGTAGCTCTTGGAAACTTGACAATATAAAGGAGTTCTCAGTTTTGTCTCTATGGTTTGTTTCCTTTTTCAAGTAGCCCTAGGCAAAGACTGTTGAAAAGCACTTTCATTGAGAGGGGTTGCCAAGCTTCTAAGAATTAACGAGTTTCCCAAATACCAGCAAATATTTTTCACCCAATCTTGATGATACTTGGTGGTAATGATCAGTACACAAATCCCACTTGGCTCAAAAAAATTTTGTTCTTCTCTGTTGAAGCGTTCATCTACAGTAGTAGTTTTTATATTTAGTTTTCCCACTGTTCTCTCCTATATAGATAGATGAATTTGGAACTCTAAATCCAACATGGTTTGTAGTAGCTCTTCGAAACTTTACAAAATAAAGGAGATCTCAGTTTTGTCTCTGTGGTTCGTTTCCTCTTCAAGTAGCCCTAGGCACAGACTGTGGAAAAGCACTTTCATTGAGAGGCGTTGCCAAGCTTCTTAGAATTAACGAGTTTCCGATATACCAGCAAATATTTTTCACCCAATCTTGATGATACTTGGTGGTAATGATCAGTACACAAATCCCACTTGGCTCACCAAATTTTGTTTTTCTAGCTTGAAGCGTTCGTCTACAGTATCAGTTTTTATATTTGGGTTTCCCTCTGTTATCTCCTATATAAATAGATGAATTTGGAACTCTAAATCCAACATGGTTCGTAGTAGCTCATTGAAACTTGACAAAATAAAGGAGTTCTCAGTTTTGTCTCTATGGTTTGTTTCCTCTTTAAGTAGCCCTAGGCACAGACTGTGGAAAAGCACTTTCATTGAGAAGGGTTGCCAAGCTTCTAAGAATTAACGAGTTTCCGAAATACGAGCAAACACTTTTTCACAAAATCTTGATGATACTTGGTGGTAATTATCAGTACACAAATCCCACTTGGCTCACCAAATTTTGTTCTTCTAGGTTGAAGCGTTCGTCTACAGTAGCAGTTTTTATTCTTAGGATTCCCTCTGCTCTCTTCTGTATAGATAGATGATTTGGAACTCTAAATCCTTCATGGTTCGTAGTATCTCTTTGAAACTTGACAAAATAAAGGAGTTCTCAGTTTTGTCTCTATGGTTTGTTTCCTCTTCAAGTAGCCCTAGGCACTGACTGTGGAAAATCAATTTCATTGAGAGGGGTTGCCAAGCTTTAAGAATTAACGAGTTTCCGAAACCAGCAAATATTTTTTCACCCAATCTTGATGATACTTGGTGGAAATGATCAGTACACAAATCCCACTTGGCTCACCAAATTTTGTTCTTCTAGGTTGAAGCGTTCGTCTACAGTAGCAGTTTTTATATTTAGGTTTTTGTCTGTTCTCTCCTATATAGATAGATGAATTTGGAAATCTAAATCCAACATGGTTCGCAGTAGCTCATGGAAACTTGACAAAATAAAGGAGTTCTCAGGTTTGTTTCTATGGTTTGTTCCTCTTTAAGTACCCCTAGTCAAAGACTTTGGAAAAGCACTTTCATTGAGACGGGTTGCCAAGCTTCTAAGAATTAAGGAGTTTCCCATATACCAGCAAATATTTTTCACCCAATCTTGATGATACTTGGTGGTAATGATCAGTACGCAAATCACACTTGGCTCAAAAAATTTTGTTCTTCTCGGTTGAAGCGTTCATCTACAGTAGTAGTTTTTATATTTAGTTTTCCCACTGTCTCCCCTATATAGATAGATGAATTTGGAACTCTAAATCCAACATGGTTTGTAGTAGCTCTTTAAACTTTACAAAATAAAGGAGTTCTCAGTTTTGTCTCTATGGTTTGTTCCTCTTCAAGTAGCCTTCAGCACAGACTGTGGAAAAGCACTTTCATTGAGAGGGGTTGCCAAGCTTCTAAGAATTAACGAGTTTCCAAAATACCAGAAAATATTTTTTCACCCGATCTTGATGATACTTGGTGGTAATGATTAGTACAGAAATCCCCACTTGGCTCACGAAATTTTGTTCTTCTAGGTTGAAGCGTTCGTGTACAGTAGCAGTTTTTATATTTAGGTTTCCTTCTGTTCTCTCCTATATAGATAGATGAATATGGAAGTCTAAATCCAACATCGTTTGTAGTAGCTCTTTGAAACTTTACAAAATAAAGGAGTTCTCAGTTTGTCTTTATTGTTTGTTTCCTCTTTAAGTAGCCTTAGGCACAGACTGTGGAAAAGCACTTTCATTGAGAGGCATTGCCAAGCTTCTAAGAATTAAAGAGTTTCCGATATACCAGCAAATATTTTTTCACCCAATCTTGTTGATACTTGGTGGTAATGATCAGTACACAAATCCCACTTGGCTCACCAAATTTTGTTTTTCTAGCTTGAAGCGTTCGTCTACAGTATCAGTTTTTATATTTGGGTTTCCCTCTGTTATCTCCTATATAAATAGATGAATTTGGAACTCTAAATATAACATGTTTCGTAGTAGCTCATTGAAACTTGACAAAATAAAAGAGTTCTCAGTTTTATCTCTATGGTTTGTTTCCTCTTTAAGTAGCCCTAGGCACAGACTGTGGAAAAGCACTTTCATTGAGAAGGGTTGCCAACCTTCCTAGAATTAACGAGTTTCCGATATTCCAGCAAATATTTTTTCACCCAATCTTGATGATCCTTGGTGGTAATGATCAGTACACAAATCCCACTTGGCTCAAAAAATTTGTCCTTCTAGGTTGAAGCGTTCGTCTACAGTAGCAGTTTTTATATTTAGGTTCCCTCTGCTCTCTCCTATATAGATAGATGAATTTGGAACTCTAAATCCAACATGGTTCGTAGTAGCTCTTGAAACTTGACAAAATAAAGGGGTTCTCAGTTTTGTCTCTATGGTTGGTTTCCTCTTCAAGTAGCCCTGGGCACAGACTGTGGAAAAGCAATTTCATTGAGAGGGGTTGCCAAGCTTCTAAGAATTAAAGAGTTTCCGAAACCAGCAAATATTTTTCAAACAATCTTGATGATACTTGGTGGTAATGATCAGTACACAAATCCCACTTGGCTCACCAGATTTTGTTCTTCTAGGTTAAAGCGTTCGTCTACAGTAGCAGTTTTTATATTTAGGTTTTCCTCTGTTCTCTCCTATATAGATAGATGAATTTGGAAATCTAAATCCAACATGGTTCGTAGTAGCTCTTGAAACTTGACAAAATAAAGGAGTTCTCAGTTTTGTCTCTATGGTTTGTTTCCTCTTTAAGTAGCCCTAGGCAAAGACTGTGGAAAAGCACTTTCATTGAGAGGGGTTGCCAAGCTTCTAAGAATTAACGAGTTTCCCAAATACCAGCAAATATTTTTCACCCAATCTTGATGATACTTGGTGGTAATGATCAGTACACAAATCCCACTTGGCTCAAAAAATTTTGTTCTTCTCTGTTGAAGCGTTCATCTACAGTAGTAGTTTTTATATTTATTTTTTCCACTGTTCTCTCCTATATAGATAGATGAATTTGGAACTCTAAATCCAACATGGTTTGTAGTAGCTCTTCGAAACTTTACAAAATAAAGGAGATCTCTGTTTTGTCTCTGTGGTTCGTTTCCTCTTCAAGTAGCCCTAGGCACAGACTGTGGAAAAGCACTTTCATTGAGAGGCGTTGCCAAGCTTCTTAGAATTAACGAGTTTCCGATATACCAGCAAATATTTTTCACCCAATCTTGATGATACTTGGTGGTAATGATCAGTACACAAATCCCACTTGGCTCACCAAATTTTGTTTTTCTAGCTTGAAGCGTTCGTCTACAGTATCAGTTTTTATATTTGGGATTTCCCTCTGTTATCTCCTATATAAATAGATGAATTTGGAACTCTAAATATAACATGGTTCGTAGTAGCTCATTGAAACTTGACAAAATAAAAGAGTTCTCAGTTTTATCTCTATGGTTTGTTTCCTCTTTAAGTAGCCCTAGGCACAGACTGTGGAAAAGCACTTTCATTGAGAAGGGTTGCCAACCTTCCTAGAATTAACGAGTTTCCGATATTCCAGCAAATATTTTTTCACCCAATCTTGATGATCCTTGGTGGTAATGATCAGTACACAAATCCCACTTGGCTCAAAAAATTTTGTCCTTCTAGGTTGAAGCGTTCGTCTACAATAGCAGTTTTTATATTTAGGTTTCCCTCTGCTCTCTCCTATATAGATAGATGAATTTGGAACTCTAAATCCAACATGGTTCGTAGTAGCTCTTTGAAACTTGACAAAATAAAGGGGTTCTCAGTTTTGTCTCTATGGTTGGTTTCCTCTTCAAGTAGCCCTAGGCACAGACTGTGGAAAAGCACTTTCATTGAGAGGGGTTGCCAAGCTTCTAAGAATTAACGAGTTTCTCAAATACCAGCAAATATTTTTCACCCAATCTTAATGATACTTGGTGGTAATGATCAGTACACAAATCCCACTTGGCTCAAAAAATTTTGTTCTTCTCGGTTGAAGGGTTCATCTACAGTAGTAGTTTTTATATTTAGTGTTCCCACTGTTCTCCCCTATAGAGAGAGATGAATTTGGAACTCTAAATCCAACATGGTTTGTAGTAGCTCTTTGAAACTTTACAAAATAAAGGAGTTCTCAGTTTTGTCTCTGTGGTTTGTTTCCTCTTCAAGTAGCCTTCAGCACAGACTGTGGAAAAGCACTTTCATTGAGAGGGGTTGCCATGCTTCTAAGAATTAAGGATTTTCCGAAATACCAGCAAACATTTTTTCCCCCAATCTTGATGATCGTGGTGATAATGATCAGTACACAAATCCCACTTGGCTCACCAAATTTTGTTCTTCTAGGTTGAAGCGATCTTCTACAATAGCAGTTTTTATATTTAGGTGTCCCTCTGTACTCTCCTATATAGATAGATGAATTTGGAACTCTAAACCCAACATGGTTCGTAGTAGCACTTGGAAAGTTGACAATATAAAGGAGTACTCAGTTTTGTCTCTATGGTTTCTTTCCTTTTCAAGTAGCCCTAGGCACAGACTGTGGAAAAGCACTTTCATTGAGAGGCGTTGCCAAGCTTCTAAGAATTAACGAGTTTCCGATATAGCAGCAAATAATTTTTCACCCAATTTTGATGATACTTGGTGGTAATGATCAGAACACAAATCCCACTTGGCTCACCAAATTTTGTTTTTCTAGGTTGAAGCGTTCGTCTACAGTATCAGTTTTTATATTTAGGTTTCCCTCTGTTATCTCCTATATAAATGGATGAATTTGGAACTCTAAATCCAACATGGTTCATAGTAGCTCATTGAAACTTGACAAAATAAAGGAGTTCTCAGTTTTGTCTCTACGGTTTGTTTCCTCTTTAAGTAGCCCTAGGCACAGACTGTGGAAAAGCACTTTCATTGAGAAGGGTTGCCAACCTTCTAAGAATTAACGCGTTACTGAAATACCAGCAAATATGTTTTCACCCAATCTTGATGATACTTGGTGGTAATGATCAGTACACAAATCCCACTTGGCTCACCAAATTTTGTTTTTCTAGGTTGACGTGTTCGTCTACAGTAGCAGTTTTTATATTTAGGTTTCCCTCTGTTATCTCCTATGTAAATAAATGAATTTGGAATTCTAAATTCAACATGGTTCGTAGTAGCGCATTGAAACGTGACAAAGTAAAAGAATTGTCAGTTTTGTCTCTGTGGTTTGTTTCCTCTTTAAGTAGCCCTAGGCACAGACTGTGGAAAAGCACTTTCATTGAGAAGGGTTGCCAACCTTCTAAGAATTAATGAGTTACCGAAATACCAGCAAATATTTTTTCACCCAATCTTGATGGTACTTGGTGTTAATGATCAGTACACAAATTCCACTTGGCTCACCAAATTTTATTCTTCTAGGTTGAAGCGTTCGTCTACAGTAGCAGTTTTTATATTTAGGTTTCCCTCTGTTCTCTCCTATATAGATAGATGAATTTGGAACTATAAATCCAACATGGTTCGTAGAAGGTCTTGGAAACTTGACAATGTAAAGGAGTTCTCTGTTTTGTCTCTATGGTTTGTTTCCTTTTCAAGTAGCCCTAGGCACATACTGTGGAAAACCACTTTCATCGAGAGGGGTTGCCAAGCTTCTAAGAATTAACGAGTTTCCGAAATACCAGCATATATTTTTTTAACCAATCTTGATGATACTTGGTGGTAATGATCAGTACTAAAATCCCACTTGGCTCACCAAATTTTGTTCTTCTAGGTTGAAGCGTTCGTCTACCGTAGCAGTTTTTATATTTAGGTTTCCCTCTGTTCTCTCCTATATTGATAGATGAATTTGGAACTCTAAATCCAACATGGTTCGTAGAAGCTCTTGGAAACTTGACAATATAAAGGAGTTCTCCCTTTTGTCTCTATGGTTTGTTTCCTCTTTAAGTAGCCCTAAGCACAGACTGTGTAAAAGCACTTTCATTGAGAGGGGTTGTCAAGTTTCTAAGAATTAACGAGATTCTGAAATACCAGCAAATAGTTTTTCACCCAATCTTGATAATACTTGGTGGTAATGATCAGTACACAAATCCCACTTGGCTCACCAAATTTTGTTCTTCTAGGTTGAAGCGTTCGTCTACAGTAGCAGTTTTTATATTTAGGATTCCCTCTGCTCTCTCCTATATAGATAGATGAATTTGGGACTCTAAATCCTTCATGGTCCTTAGTATCTCTTTGAAACTTTACAAAATAAAGGAGTTCTCAGTTTTGTCTCTATGGTTTCTTTCCTCTTCAAGTCGCACTAGGCACAGACTGTGGAAAAGCAATTTCATTGAGAGGGGTTGCGAAGCTTCTAAGAATTAACGAGTTTCCGAAACCAGCAAATATTTTTTCACAAAATCTTGATGATACTTGGTGGAAATGATCAGTACACAAATCCCACTTGGCTCACCAAATTTTGTTCTTCTAGGTTGAAGCGTTCGTCTACAGTAGCAGTTTTTATATTCAGGTTTTCCTCTGTTCTCTCCTATATAGATAGATGAATTTGGAAATCTAAATCCAACATGGTTTGTAGTAGCTATTTGAAACTTGACAAAATAAAGGAGTTCTCAGTTTTGTCTCTATGGTTTGTTTCCTCTTTAAGTAGCCCTAGGCAAAGACTGTGGAAAAGCACTTTCATTGAGAGGGGTTGCCAAGCTTCTAAGAATTAACGAGTTTCTCAAATACCAGCAAATATTTTTCACCCAATTTTGATGATACTTGGTGGTAATGATCAGTACACAAATCCCACTTGGATCAAAAAATTTTGTTCTTCTCGGTTGAAGCGTTCATCTACAGTAGTAGTTTTTATATTTAGTGCTCCCACTGTTCTCCCCTTTAGAGATAGATGAATTGGAACTCTAAATCCAACATGGTTTGTAGTAGCTCTTTGAAACTTTACAAAATAAAGGAGTTCTCAGTTTTGTCTCTGTGGTTTGTTTCCTCTTCAAGTAGCCTTCAGCACAGACTGTGGAAAAGCACTTTCATTGAGAGGGGTTGCCATGCTTCTAAGAATTAAAGAGTTTCCGAAATACCAGCAAACATTTTTTCACCCAATCTTGATGATCGTGGTGATAATGATCAGTACACAAATCCCACTTGGCTCACCAAATTTTGTTCTTCTAGGTTGAAGCGATCTTCTACAATAGCAGTTTTTATATTTAGGTTTCCCTCTGTACTCTTCTATATAGATAGATGAATTTGGAACTCTAAACCCAACATGGTTCGTAGTAGCTCTTGCAAAGTTGACAATATAAAGGAGTACTCAGTTTTGTCTCTATGGTTTGTTTCCATTTCAAGTAGCCCTAGGCACAGACTGTGGAAAAGCACTTTAATTGAGAGGCGTTGCCAAGCTTCTAAGAATTAACGAGTTTCCGATATACCAGCAAAAATTTTTTCACCCAATCTTGATGATACTTGGTGGTAATGATCAGTACACAAATCCCACTTGGCTCACCAAATTTTGTTTTTCTAGGTTGAAGCGTTCGTCTACAGTATCAGTTTTTATATTTAGGTTTCCCTCTGTTATCTCCAATATAAATAGATGAATTTGGAACTCTAAATCCAACATGGTTCGTAGTAGCTCATTGAAACTTGACAAAATAAAGGAGTTCTCAGTTTTGTCTCTACGGTTTGTTTCCTCTTTAAGTAGCCCTAGGCACAGACTGTGGAAAAGCACTTTCATTGAGAAGGGTTGCCAACCTTTTAAGAATTAACGAGTTACTGAAATACCAGCAAATATTTTTTCACCCAATCTTGATGGTACATGGTGGTAATGATCAGTACCCAAATTCCACTTGGCTCACCAATTTTATTCTTCTAGGTTGAAGCGTTCGTCTACAGTAGCAGTTTTTATATTTAGGTTTCCCTCTGTTCTCTCCTATATAGATAGATGAATTTGGAACTCTAAATCCAACATGGTTCGTAGAAGCTCTTGGAAACTTGACAATATAAAGGAGTTCTCCCTTTTGTCTCTATGGTTTGTTTCCTCTTTAAGTAGCCCTAAGCACAGACTGTGTAAAAGCACTTTCATTGAGAGGGGTTGTCAAGCTTCTAAGAATTAACGAGATTCTGAAATACCAGCAAATAGTTTTTCACCCAATCTTGATAATACTTGGTGGTAATGATCAGTACACAAATCCCACTTGGCTCACCAAATTTTATTCTTCTAGGTTGAAGCGTTCGTCTACAGTAGCAGTTTTTATATTTAGGATTCCCTCTGCTCTCTCCTATATAGATAGATGAATTTGGAGCTCTAAATCCTTCATGGTTCGTAGTATCTCTTTGAAACTTGACAAAATAAAGGAGTTCTCAGTTTTGTCTCTATGGTTTCTTTCCTCTTCAAGTAGCACTAGGCACAGACTGTGGAAAAGCAATTTCATTGAGAGGGGTTGCCAAGCTTCTAAGAATTAACGAGTTTCCGAAACCAGCAAATATTTTTTCACAAAATCTTGATGATACTTGGTGGAAATGATCAGTACACAAATCCCACTTGGCTCACCAAATTTTGTTCTTCTAGGTTGAAGCGTTCGTCTACAGTAGCAGTTTTTATATTTAGGTTTCCCTCTGTTCTCTCCTATATAGATAGATGAATTTGGAAATGTAAATCCAACATGGTTCGTAGTAGCTCATGGAGACATGACAAAATAAAGGAGTTCTCAGTTTTGTTTCTATGGTTTGTTTCCTCTTTAAGTAGCCCTAGGCAAAGACTTTGGAAAAGCACTTTCATTGAGAGGGGTTGACAAGCGTCTAAGAATTAACGAGTTTCCCATATACCAGCAAATATTTTTCACCCAATCTTGATGATACTTGGTGGTAATGATCAGTACACAAATCACACTTGGCTCAAAAAATTTTGTTCTTCTCGGTTGAAGCGTTCATCTACAGTAGTAGTTTTTATATTTAGTTTTCCCACTGTTCTCCCCTATATAGATAGATGAATTTGGAACTCTAAATCCAACATGGTTTGTAGTAGCTCTTTGAAACTTTACAAAATAAAGGAGTTCTCAGTTTTGTCTCTATGGATTGTTTCCTCTTCAAGTAGCCGTCAGCACAACTGTGGAAAAGCACTTTCATTGAGAGGGGTTGCCAAGCATCTAAGAATTAACGAGTTTCCAAAATACCAGAAAATATTTTTCCACCCGATCTTGATGATACTTGGTGGTAATGATTAGTACAGAAATCCCACTTGGCTCACCAAATTTTGTTTTTCTAGGTTGAAGCGTTCTTCTACAATAGCAGTTTTTATATTTAGGTTTCCCTCTGTTCTCTCCTATATAGATAGATGAATTTGGAACTCTAAATCCAACATGGTTAGTAGTAGCTCTTGGAAAGTTGACAATAAAAAAGTTCTCAGTTTTGTCTCTATGGTTTGTTTCCTTTTCAAGTAGCCCTAGGCACAGACTGTGGAAAAGCACTTTCATTGAAAGGCGTTGCCAAGCTTCTAAGAATTAACGAGTTTCCGATATACCAGCAAATATTTTTTTCACCCAATATTGATGATACTTGGTGGTAATGATCAGTACACAAATCCCACTTGGCTCACCAAATTTTGTTTTTCTAGGTTGAAGCGTTCGTCTACAGTATCAGTTTTTATATTTAGGTTTCCCTCTGTTATCTCCTATGTAAATAAATGAATTTGGAACTCTAAATCCAACATGGTTCGTATTAGCGCATTGAAACTTGACAAAATAAAAGAGTTCTCAGTTTTGTCTCTTTGGTTTGTTTCCTCTTCAAGTAGCCCTAGGCACAGTCTGTGGAAAAGCAATTTCATTGAGATGGGTTGCCAAGCTTCTAAGAATTAACGAGTTTCGGAAATACCAGAAAATATTTTTTTACCCAATCTTGATGATACTTGGTGGTAATGATCAGTACACAAATCCCACTTGGCTCACCAAATTTTGTTCTTCTAGTTTGAAGCGTTCATCTACAGTAGCAGTTTTTATATTTAGGTTTCCTCTGTTCTCTCCTATGTAGATAGATGAATTTGGAACTCTAAATCCAACATGGTTCGTAGTGGCTGTTTGAAACATGACAAAATAAAGGAGTTCTCAATTTTGTCTCTATGGTTTGTTTCCTCTTCAAGTCACCCTAGGCACAGACTGTGGAAAAGCACTTTCATTGAGAGGGGTTGCCAAGCTTCTAAGAATTAACGAGTTTCCGAAATACCTGCAAATACTTTTTCACCCAATCTTGATGATACTTGGTGGTAATGATCAGTAGACAAAACCCACTTGGCTCACCAAATTTTGTTCTTCTAGGTTGAAGCTTCGTCTACAGTAGCAGTTTTTATATTTAGGATTCCCTCTGCTCTCTCCTATATAGATAGATGAATTTGGAACTCTAAATCCTTCATGGTTCGTAGTATCTCTTTGAAACTTGACAAAATAAAGGAGTTCTCAGTTTTGTCTCTATGGTTTGTTTCCTCTTCAAGTAGCCCTAGGCACAGACTGTGGAAAAGCAATTTCATTGAGAGGGTTGCCAAGCTTCTAAAAATTAACGAGTTTCCGAAATACCAGCAAATATTTTTTCACCCAATGTTGATGATACTTGGTGGTAATGATCACTACACAAATCCCACTTGGCTCACCAAATTTTGTTCTTCTAGGTTGAAGCGTTCGTCTACAGTAGCAGTTTTTATATTTAGGTTTCCCTCTGTTCTCTCCTATATAGATAGATGAATTTGGAACTCTAAATCCAACATGGTTCGTTGTAGTTCTTTGAAACTTGACAAAATAAAGGAGTTCTCAGTTTTGTCTCTATGGTTTGTTTCCTCTTCAAGTAGGCCTAGGCAGAGTCTGTGGAAAAGCAATTTCATTGAGAGGGGTTGCCAAGCTTCTAAGAATTAACGAGTTTCCGAAATACCAGAAAATATTTTTTTACCCAATCTTGATGATACTTGGTGGTAATGATCAGTACCCAAATCCCACTTGGCTCACCAAATTTTATTCTTCTAGTTGGAAGCGTTCGTCTACAGTAGCAGTTTTTATATTTAGGTTTCCCTCTGCTCTCTCCTATATGGATAGATGAATATGGAACTCTAAATCCAACATGGTTTGTAGTAGCTCTTTGAAACTTGACAAAATAAAGGAGTTCTCAGTTTTGTCTCTATGGTTTGTTTCCTCTTCAAGTAGCCCTAGGCACAGACTGTGGAAGAGCAATTTTATTGAGAGGGGTTGCCAAGCTTCTAAGAATTAATGAGATTCCGAAATACCAGAAAATATTTTTTCACCCAATCTTGATGATACTTGGTGGTAATGATCAGTACACAAATCCCACTTGGCTCACCAAATTTTGTTTTTCTAGGTTGAAGCGTTCGTCTACAGTAGAAGTTTTTATATTTAGGTTTCCCTCTGTTCTCTCCTATATAGATAGATGAAATTGGAACTCTAAATCCAACTGGTTCGTAGTAGCTCTTTGAAACTTGAGAAAATAAAGGAGTTCTCAGTTTTGTCTCTATGGTTTGTTACCTCTTCATGTAGCCCTAGGCACAGACTGTGGAAAAGCAATTTCATTGAGAGGGGTTGCCAAGCTTCTAAGAATTAACGAGTTTCCGAAATACCAGCAAGAATTTTTTCACCCAATCTTGATGATACTTGGTGGTAATGATCATTACACAAATCCCACTTGATTCACCAAATTTTGTTCTTCTAGGTTGAAGCGTTCGTCTACAGTAGCAGTTTTTATATTTAGGATTCCCTCTGTTCTCTCCTATATAGATAGATGAATTTGGTACTCTAAATCCAACATGGTTCGTAGAAGCTCAAGTAACTTGACAAAATAAAGGAGTTCTCAGTTTTGTCTCTATGGTTTGTTTCCTCTTCAAGTAGCCCTAAGCACAGACTGTGGAAAAGCACTTTCATTGAGAGGGGTTGCCAAGCTTCTAAGAATTAACGAGTTTCCGAAATACCTGCAAATATTTTTTCACCCAATCTTGATGATACTTGTTGGTAATGATCAGTAGACAAAACCCACTTGGCTCACCAAATTTTGTTCTTCTAGGTTGAAGCCTCGTCTACAGTAGCAGTTTTTATATTTAGGATTCCCTCTGCTCTCTCCTATATAGATAGATGAATTTGGAACTCTAAATCCTTCATGGTTCGTAGTATCTCTTTGAAACTTGACAAAATAAAGGAGTTCTCAGTTTTGTCTCTATGGTTTGTTTCCTCTTCAAGTAGCCCTAGGCACAGACTGTGGAAAAGCACTTTCATTGAGAGGGGTTTCCAACCTTCTAAGAATTAACGAGTTTCCGAAATACCAGCAAATATTTTTTCACCCAATGTTGATGATACTTGGTGGTAATGATCAGTACCCAAATCCCACTTGGCTCACCAAATTTTGTTCTTCTAGGTTGAAGCGTTCGTATACAGTAGCAGTTTTTATATTTAGGTTTCCCTCTGCTCTCTCCTATATAAATAGATAAATTTGTAACTCTAAATCCAACATGGTTCGTAGTAGCTCTTTGAAACTTGACAAAATAAAGGAGTTCTCAGTTTTGTCTCTATGGTTTGTTTCCTCTTCAAGTAGCCCTAGGCACAGTCTGTGGAAAAGCAATTTCATTGAGAGGGGTTGCCAAGCTTCTAAGAATTAACGAGTTTCCGAAATACCAGAAAATTTTTTTTTACCCAATCTTGATGATAATTGGTGGTAATGATCAGTACCCAAATCCCACTTGGCTCACCAAATTTTGTTTTTTTAGGTTGAAGCGTTCGTCTACAGTAGAAGTTTTTATATTTAGGTTTCCCTCTGTTCTCTCCTATATAGATAGATGAAATTGGAACTCTAAATCCAACTGGTTCGTAGTAGCTCTTTGAAACTTGAGAAAATAAAGGAGTTCTCAGTTTTGTCTCTATGGTTTGTTACCTCTTCATGTAGCCCTAGCACAGACTGTGGAAAAGCAATTTCATTGAGAGGGGTTGCCAAGCTTCTAAGAATTAACGAGTTTCCGAAATACCAGCAAGAATTTTTTCACCCAATCTTGATGATACTTTGTGGTAATGATCAGTACACAAATCCCACTTGATTCACCAAATTTTGTTCTTCTAGGTTGAAGCGTTCGTCTACAGTAGCAGTTTTTATATTTAGGATTCCCTCTGTTCTCTCCTATATAGATAGATGAATTTGGTACTCTAAATCCAACATGGTTCGTAGAAGCTCAAGTAACTTGACAAAATAAAGGAGTTCTCAGTTTTGTCTCTATGGTTTGTTTCCTCTTCAAGTAGCCCTAAGCACAGACTGTGGAAACGCACTTTCATTGAGAGGGGTTGCCAAGCTTCTAAGAATTAACGAGTTTCCGAAATACCAGCAAATATTTTTTCACCCAATCTTGATGATACTTGGTGGTAATGATCAGTACACAAATCCCATTTGGCTCACCGAATTTTGTTCTTCTAGGTTGAAGCGTTCGTCTACAGTAACAGTTTTTATATTTAGGTTTCCCTCTGTTCTCTCCTATATAGATAGATGAATTGGGAACTCTAAATCCAACATGGTTCGTAGTAGCTCTTTGAAACTTGACAAAATAAAGGAGTTCTCAGTTTTGTCTCTATGGTTTGTTTCCTCTTCAAGTAGCCCTAGGCACAGACTGTGGAAAAGCACTTTCATCGAGAGGGGTTTCCAGGCTTCTAAGAATTAACGAGTTTTCCAAATACCAGCAAATATCTTTTCACCCAATCTTGATGATACTTGGTGGTAATGATCAGTAGACAAATCCCACTTGGCTCACCAAATTTTGTTCTTCTAGGTTGAAGCGTTCGTCTATAGTAGCTGTTTTTATATTCAGGTTTCCGTCTGTTCTCTCCTATATAGATAGATGAATTTGGAACTCTAAATCCAACATGGTTCGTAGTAGCTCTTGGAAACTTGACAATATAAAGGAGTTCTCAGTTTTGTCTCTATTGTTTGTTTCCTTTTCAAGTAGCCCTAGGCACAGACTCTGAAAAGCACTTTCATCCAGAGGGGTTGCCAAGCTTCTAAGAATTAACGAGTTTCCGATATACCAGCAAATATTTTAAACCAGTCTTGATGATACTTGGTGGTAATGATCAGTACACAAATCCCACTTGGCTCACCAAATTTTGTTCTTCTAGTTTGAAGCGTTCGTATACAGTAGCAGTTTTTATATTTAGGTTTCCCTCTGCTCTCTCCTATATAAATAGATGAATTTGTAACTCTAAATCCAACATGGTTCGTAGTAGCTCTTTGAAACTTGACAAAATAAAGGAGTTCTCAGTTTTGTCTCTATGGTTTGTTTCCTCTTCAAGTAGCCCTAGGCACAGTCTGTGGAAAAGCAATTTCATTGAGAGGGGTTGCCAAGCTTCTAAGAATTAACGAGTTTCCGAAATACCAGAAAATTTTTTTTTACCCAACCTTGATGATAATTGGTGGTAATGATCAGTACCCAAATCCCACTTGGCTCACCAAATTTTATTCTTCTAGTTGGAAGCGTTCGTCTACAGTAGCAGTTTTTATATTTAGGTCCTCTGCTCTCTCCTATATATAGATGAATTTGGAACTCTAAATCCAACATGGTTCGTAGTGGCTCTTTGAAACTTGACAAAATAAAGGAGTTCTCAGTTTTGTCTCTATGGTTTCTTTCCTCTTCAAGTAACCCTAGGCACAGACTGTGGAAAAGCAATTTCATTGAGAGGGGTTGCCAAGCTTCTAAGAATTAACGAGTTTCCGAAATACCAGAAAATTTTTTTTTACCCAATCTTGATGATAATTGGTGGTAATGATCAGTACACAAATCCCACTTGGCTCACCAAATTTTATTCTTCTAGTTGGAAGCGTTCGTCTACAGTAGCAGTTTTTATATTTAGGTTTCCCTCTGCTCTCTCCTATATGGATAGATGAATTTGGAACACTAAATCCAACATGGTTTGTAGTAGCTCTTTGAAACTTGACAAAATAAAGAAGTTCTCAGTTTTGTCTCTATGGTTTGTTTCCTCTTTAAGTAGCCCTAAGCACAGACTGTGTAAAAGCACTTTCATTGAGAGGGGTTGTCAAGCTTCCAAGAATTAACGAGTTTCCGAAATACCAGCAAATATTTTTTCACCCGATCTTGATGATACTTGGTGGTAATGATTAGTACACAAATCTCACTTGGCTCACGAAATTTTGTTCTTCTAGGTTGAAGCGTTCGTGTACAGTAGCAGTTTTTATATTTAGGTTTCCTTCTGTTCTCTCCTATATAGATAGATGAATTTGGAACTCTAAATCCAACATGGTTCGTAGTAGCTCTTTGAAACTTGAAAAAATAAAGGAGTTCTCAGTTTGTCTCTATGGTTTGTTCCCTTTTCACGTAGCGCTAGGCACAGACTGTCAAAAAGCACTTTCATTGAGAGGGGTTGCCAAGCTTCGAAGAATTAACGAGTTTCCGAAATACCAGCAAATATTTTTTCACCCAATCTTGATGATACTTGGTGGTAATGATCAGTACACAAATCCCACTTGGCTCACCAAATTTTGTTCTTCTAGGTTGAAGCGTTCGTCTACAGTAGCGGTATTTATATTTAGGTTTCCCTCTGTTCTCTCCTATATAGATAGATGAATTTGGAACTCTAAATGCAACATGGTTCGTAGTTGCTCTTGGAAACTTGACAATATAAAGGAGTTCTCAGTTTTTTCTCCCTGGTTTGTTTCCTTTTCAAGTAGCCCTAAGCACAGACTGTGAAAAAGAACTTTCATTGAGAGGGGTTGCCAAGCTTCTAAGAATTAACGAGTTTTTGAAATACGAGCAAACACTTTTTCACCCGATCTTGATAATACTTGGTGGTAATGATCAGTACACAAATCCCACTTGGCTCACCAAATTTTGATATTCTAGGTTGAAGCGTTCGTCTACAGTAGCAGTTTTTATATTTAGGTTTCCCTCTGCTCTCTCCTATATAGATAGATGAATATGGAACTCTAAATCCAACATGGTTTGTAGTAGCTCTTTGAAACTTGACAAAATAAAGGAGTTCTCAGTTTTGTCTCTATGGTTTGTTTCCTCTTCAAGTAGCCCTAGGCACAGACTGTGGAAAAGCAATTTCATTGAGAGGGGTTGCCAAGCTTCTAAGAATTAACGAGATTCCGAAATACCAGAAAATATTTTTTCACCCAATCTTGATGATACTTGGTGGTAATGATCAGTACACAAATCCCACTTGGCTCACCGAATTTTGTTCTTCTAGGTTGAAGCGTTCGTCTACAGTAACAGTTTTTATATTTAGGTTTCCCTCTGTTCTCTCCTATATAGATAGATGAATTTGGAACTCTAAATCCAACATGGTTCGTTGTAGCTCTTTGAAACTTGACAAAATAAAGGAGTTCTCAGTTTTGTCTCTATGGTTTGTTTCCTCTTCAAGTAGCCCTAGGCACAGTCTGTGGAAAAGCAATTTCATTGAGAGGGGTTGCCAAGCTTCTAAGAATTAACGAGTTTCCGAAATACCAGAAAATATTTTTTTACCCAATCTTGATGATACTTGGTGGTAATGATCAGTAACCAAATCTCACTTGGCTCACCAAATTTTATTCTTCTAGTTGGAAGCGTTCGTCTACAGTAGCAGTTTTTATATTTAGGTTTCCCTCTGCTCTCTCCTATATGGATAGATGAATATGGAACTCTAAATCCAACATGGTTTGTAGTAGCTCTTTGAAACTTGACAAAATAAAGGAGTTCTCAGTTTTGTCTCTATGGTTTGTTTCCTCTTCAAGTAGCCCTAGGCACAGACTGTGGAAAAGCAATTTTATTGAGAGGGGTTGCCAAGCTTCTAAGAATTAATGAGATTCCGAAATACCAGAAAATATTTTTTCACCCAATCTTGATGATACTTGGTGGTAATGATCAGTACACAAATCCCACTTGGCTCACCAAATTTTGTTTTTCTAGGTTGAAGCGTTCGTCTACAGTAGAAGTTTTTATATTTAGGTTTCCCTCTGTTCTCTCCTATATAGATAGATGAAATTGGAACTCTAAATCCAACTGGTTCGTAGTAGCTCTTTGAAACTTGAGAAAATAAAGGAGTTCTCAGTTTTGTCTCTATGGTTTGTTACCTCTTCATGTAGCCCTAGGCACAGACTGTGGAAAAGCAATTTCATTGAGAGGGGTTGAAAAGCTTCTAAGAATTAACGAGTTTCCGAAATACCAGCAAGAATTTTTTCACCCAATCTTGATGATACTTGGTGGTAATGATCAGTACACAAATCCCACTTGATTCACCTAATTTTGTTCTTCTAGGTTGAATCGTTCGTCTACAGTAGCAGTTTTTATATTTAGGATTCCCTCTGTTCTCTCCTATATAGATAGATGAATTTGGTACTCTAAATCCAACATGGTTCGTAGAAGATCAAGTAACTTGACAAAATAAAGGAGTTCTCAGTTTTGTCTCTATGGTTTGTTTCCTCTTCAAGTAGCCCTAAGCACAGACTGTGGAAAAGCACTTTCATTGAGAGGGGTTGCCAAGCTTCTAAGAATTAACGAGTTTCCGAAATACCTGCAAATATTTTTTCACCCAATCTTGATGATACTTGGTGGTAATGATCAGTAGACAAAACCCACTTGGCTCACCAAATTTTGTTCTTCTAGGTTGAAGCCTCGTCTACAGTAGCAGTTTTTATATTTAGGATTCCCTCTGCTCTCTCCTATATAGATAGATGAATTTGGAACTCTAAATCCTTCATGGTTCGTAGTATCTCTTTGAAACTTGACAAAATAAAGGAGTTCTCAGTTTTGTCTCTATGGTTTGTTTCCTCTTAAAGTAGCCCTAGGCACAGACTGTGGAAAAGCACTTTCATTGAGAGGGGTTTCCAACCTTCTAAGAATTAACGAGTTTCCGAAATACCAGCAAATATTTTTTCACCCAATGTTGATGATACTTGGTGGTAATGATCAGTACCCAAATCCCACTTGGCTCACCAAATTTTGTTCTTCTAGGTTGAAGCGTTCGTATACAGTAGCAGTTTTTATATTTAGGTTTCCCTCTGCTCTCTCCTATATAAATAGATGAATTTGTAACTCTAAATCCAACATGGTTCGTAGTAGCTCTTTGAAACTTGACAAAATAAAGGAGTTCTCAGTTTTGTCTCTATGGTTTGTTTCCTCTTCAAGTAGCCCTAGGCACAGTCTGTGGAAAAGCAATTTCATTGAGAGGGGTTGCCAAGCTTCTAAGAATTAACGAGTTTCCGAAATACCAGAAAATTTTTTTTTACCCAATCTTGATGATAATTGGTGGTAATGATCAGTACCCAAATCCCACTTGGCTCACCAAATTTTGTTTTTTTAGGTTGAAGCGTTCGTCTACAGTAGAAGTTTTTATATTTAGGTTTCCCTCTGTTCTCTCCTATATAGATAGATGAAATTGGAACTCTAAATCCAACTGGTTCGTAGTAGCTCTTTGAAACTTGAGAAATTAAAGGAGTTCTCAGTTTTGTCTCTATGGTTTGTTACCTCTTCATGTAGCCCTAGGCACAGACTGTGGAAAAGCAATTTCATTGAGAGGGGTTGCCAAGCTTCTAAGAATTAACGAGTTTCCGAAATACCAGCAAGAATTTTTTCACCCAATCTTGATGATACTTTGTGGTAATGATCAGTACACAAATCCCACTTGATTCACCAAATTTTGTTCTTCTAGGTTGAAGCGTTCGTCTACAGTAGCAGTTTTTATATTTAGGATTCCCTCTGTTCTCTCCTATATAGATAGATGAATTTGGTACTCTAAATCCAACATGGTTCGTAGAAGCTCAAGTAACTTGACAAAATAAAGGAGTTCTCAGTTTTGTCTCTATGGTTTCTTTCCTCTTCAAGTAGCCCTAAGCACAGACTGTGGAAAAGCACTTTCATTGAGAGGGGTTGCCAAGCTTCTAAGAATTAACGAGTTTCCGAAATACCAGCAAATATTTTTTCACCCAATCTTGATGATACTTGGTGGTAATGATCAGTACACAAATCCCACTTGGCTCACCGAATTTTGTTCTTCTAGTTTGAAGCGTTCGTCTACAGTAACAGTTTTTATATTTAGGTTTCCCTCTGTTCTCTCCTATATAGATAGATGAATTGGGAACTCTAAATCCAACATGGTTCGTAGTAGCTCTTTGAAACTTGACAAAATAAAGGAGTTCTCAGTTTTGTCTCTATGGTTTGTTTCCTCTTCAAGTAGCCCTAGGCACAGACTGTGGAAAAGCACTTTCATCGAGAGGGGTTGCCAAGCTTCTAAGAATTAACGAGTTTTCCAAATACCAGAAAATATCTTTTCACCCAATCTTGATGATACTTGGTGGTAATGATCAGTACACAAATCCCACTTGGCTCACCAAATTTTGTTCTTCTAGCTTGAAGCGTTCGTCTATAGTAGCTGTTTTTATATTTAGGTTTCCGTCTGTTCTCTCCTATATAGATAGATGAATTTGGAACTCTAAATCCAACATGGTTCGTAGTAGCTCTTGGAAACTTGACAATATAAAGGAGTTCTCAGTTTTGTCTCTATTGTTTGTTTCCTTTTCAAGTAGCCCTAGGCACAGACTCTGAAAAGCAACTTCATCGAGAGGGGTTGCCAAGCTTCTAAGAATTAACAAGTTTCCGATATACCAGCAAATATTTTAAACCAGTCTTGATGATACTTGGTGGTAATGATCAGTACACAAATCCCACTTGGCTCACCAAATTTTGTTCTTCTAGTTTGAAGCGTTCGTATACAGTAGCAGTTTTTATATTTAGGTTTCCCTCTGCTCTCTCCTATATAAATAGATGAATTTGTAACTCTAAATCCAACATGGTTCGTAGTAGCTCTTTGAAACTTGACAAAATAAAGGAGTTCTCAGTTTTGTCTCTATGGTTTGTTTCCTCTTCAAGTAGCCCTAGGCACAGTCTGTGGAAAAGCAATTTCATTGAGAGGGGTTGCCAAGCTTCTAAGAATTAACGAGTTTCCGAAATACCAGAAAATTTTTTTTTACCCAATCTTGATGATAATTGGTGGTAATGATCAGTACCCAAATCCCACTTGGCTCACCAAATTTTATTCTTCTAGTTGGAAGCGTTCGTCTACAGTAGCAGTTTTTATATTTAGGTCCTCTGCTCTCTCCTATATATAGATGAATTTGGAACTCTAAATCCAACATGGTTCGTAGTGGCTCTTTGAAACTTGACAAAATAAAGGAGTTCTCAGTTTTGTCTCTATGGTTTCTTTCCTCTTCAAGTAACCCTAGGCACAGACTGTGGAAAAGCACTTTCATTGAGAGGGGTTGCCAAGCTTCTAAGAATTAACGAGTTTCCGAAATCCCTGCAAATATTTTTTCACCCAATCTTGATGATACTTGGTGGTAATGATCAGTACACAAATCCCACTTGGCTCACCAAATTTTGTTTTTCTAGGTTGAAGCGTTCGTCTACAGTAGAAGTTTTTATATTTAGGTTTCCCTCTGTTCTCTCCTATATAGATAGAAGAAATTGGAACTCTAAATCCAACTGGTTCGTAGTAGCTCTTTGAAACTTGAGAAAATAAAGGAGTTCTCAGTTTTGTCTCTATGGTTTGTTACCTCTTCATGTAGCCCTAGGCACAGACTGTGGAAAAGCAATTTCATTGAGAGGGGTTGCCAAGCTTCTAAGAATTAACGAGTTTCCGAAATACCAGCAAGAATTTTTTCACCCAATCTTGATGATACTTGGTGGTAATGATCAGTACACAAATCCCACTTGGCTCACCAAATTTTGATATTCTAGGTTGAAGCGTTCGTCTACAGTAGCAGTTTTTATATTTAGGTTTCCCTCTGCTCTCTCCTATATAGATAGATGAATATGGAACTCTAAATCCAACATGGTTTGTAGTAGCTCTTTGAAACTTGACAAAATAAAGGAGTTCTCAGTTTTGTCTCTATATTTTGTTTCCTCTTCAAGTAGCCCTAGGCACAGACTGTGGAAAAGCAATTTCATTGAGAGGGGTTGCCAAGCTTCTAAGAATTAACGAGATTCCGAAATACCAGAAAATATTTTTTCACCCAATCTTGATGATACTTGGTGGTAATGATCAGTACACAAATCCCACTTGGCTCACCGAATTTTGTTCTTCTAGGTTGAAGCGTTCGTCTACAGTAACAGTTTTTATATTTAGGTTTCCCTCTGTTCTCTCCTATATAGATAGATGAAATTGGAACTCTAAATCCAACTGGTTCGTAGTAGCTCTTTGAAACTTGAGAAAATAAAGGAGTTCTCAGTTTTGTCTCTATGGTTTGTTACCTCTTCATGTAGCCCTAGGCACAGACTGTGGAAAAGCAATTTCATTGAGAGGGGTTGCCAAGCTTCTAAGAATTAACGAGTTTCCGAAATACCAGCAAGAATTTTTTCACCCAATCTTGATGATACTTGGTGGTAATGATCAGTACACAAATCCCACTTGATTCACCTAATTTTGTTCTTCTAGGTTGAAGCGTTCGTCTACAGTAGCAGTTTTTATATTTAGGATTCCCTCTGTTCTCTCCTATATAGATAGATGAATTTGGTACTCTAAATCCAACATGGTTCGTAGAAGATCAAGTAACTTGACAAAATAAAGGAGTTCTCAGTTTTGTCTCTATGGTTTGTTTCCTCTTCAAGTAGCCCTAAGCACAGACTGTGGAAAAGCACTTTCATTGAGAGGGGTTGCCAAGCTTCTAAGAATTAACGAGTTTCCGAAATACCTGCAAATATTTTTTCACCCAATCTTGATGATACTTGGTGGTAATGATCAGTAGACAAAACCCACTTGGCTCACCAAATTTTGTTCTTCTAGGTTGAAGCCTCGTCTACAGTAGCAGTTTTTATATTTAGGATTCCCTCTGCTCTCTCCTATATAGATAGATGATTTTGGAACTCTAAATCCTTCATGGTTCGTAGTATCTCTTTGAAACTTGACAAAATAAAGGAGTTCTCAGTTTTGTCTCTATGGTTTGTTTCCTCTTCAAGTAGCCCTAGGCACAGACTGTGGAAAAGCACTTTCATTGAGAGGGGTTTCCAACCTTCTAAGAATTAACGAGTTTCCGAAATACCAGCAAATATTTTTTCACCCAATGTTGATGATACTTGGTGGTAATGATCAGTACCCAAATCCCACTTGGCTCACCAAATTTTGTTCTTCTAGGTTGAAGCGTTCGTATACAGTAGCAGTTTTTATATTTAGGTTTCCCTCTGCTCTCTCCTATATAAATAGATGAATTTGTAACTCTAAATCCAACATGGTTCGTAGTAGCTCTTTGAAACTTGACAAAATAAAGGAGTTCTCAGTTTTGTCTCTATGGTTTGTTTCCTCTTCAAGTAGCCCTAGGCACAGTCTGTGGAAAAGCAATTTCATTGAGAGGGGTTGCCAAGCTTCTAAGAATTAACGAGTTTCCGAAATACCAGAAAATTTTTTTTTACCCAATCTTGATGATAATTGGTGGTAATGATCAGTACCCAAATCCCACTTGGCTCACCAAATTTTGATTTTTTTAGGTTGAAGCTTTCGTCTACAGTAGAAGTTTTTATATTTAGGTTTCCCTCTGTTCTCTCCTATATAGATAGATGAAATTGGAACTCTAAATCCAACTGGTTCGTAGTAGCTCTTTGAAACTTGAGAAATTAAAGGAGTTCTCAGTTTTGTCTCTATGGTTTGTTACCTCTTCATGTAGCCCTAGGCACAGACTGTGGAAAAGCAATTTCATTGAGAGGGGTTGCCAAGCTTCTAAGAATTAACGAGTTTCCGAAATACCAGCAAGAATTTTTTCACCCAATCTTGATGATACTTTGTGGTAATGATCAGTACACAAATCCCACTTGATTCACCAAATTTTGTTCTTCTAGGTTGAAGCGTTCGTCTACAGTAGCAGTTTTTATATTTAGGATTCCCTCTGTTCTCTCCTATATAGATAGATGAATTTGGTACTCTAAATCCAACATGGTTCGTAGAAGCTCAAGTAACTTGACAAAATAAAGGAGTCCTCAGTTTTGTCTCTATGGTTTGTTTCCTCTTCAAGTAGCCCTAAGCACAGACTGTGGAAAAGCACTTTCATTGAGAGGAGTTGCCAAGCTTCTAAGAATTAACGAGTTTCCGAAATACCAGCAAATATTTTTTCACCCAATCTTGATGATACTTGGTGGTAATGATCAGTACACAAATCCCACTTGGCTCACCGAATTTTGTTCTTCTAGTTTGAAGCGTTCGTCTACAGTAACAGTTTTTATATTTAGGTTTCCCTCTGTTCTCTCCCTATATAGATAGATGAATTGGGAAC